>NC_057802.1:584067243-584072063 GCF_018294505.1 Triticum aestivum | reverse complement strand
AGGAGGGGAGCACACCAGCCCACAAGGGATGGCGCGCCCCCCTTATGGTAGGAGGCCGAATAGGAGAAGGAGGTGGGGGTTCGCCCCCCTTTCCTTCCTCCTTCCCTCTTCCCTCTTTCCCCCCTCCGGTAAAAGGAAAGGGGGGGAGGCCGAATTGGACTAGAAGCCCATGTAGGATTCCTCCTACTTAGGCGCGCCCTAGGCTGCCTCTCTCCCCCTCCCTCCTTTATATACGTGGGGAGGGGGCGCCTAGAACACACATCAAACGTTGTTAGCCGTGTACGGCGCCTCCTCCACTGTTTACGCCTCCGGTCATATTCACGTAGTGCTTAGGCGAAGCCCTGCGCGGATCACTTCACCATCATCTTCACCACGCCGTCGTGCTGACAGAACTCTCCCTCGACACTTTGCTGGATCAAGAGTTCGAGGGACATCATCGAGCTGAACGTGTGTAGAACTCGGAGGTGCCGTACGTTCGGTACTTGATCGGTCGAAACGAGAAAAGTTTGACTACATCAACTGCGTTAACAAACGCTTCCGCTTTCGGTCTACGAGGGTACGTGGACACACTCTCCCCCTCTCGTTGCTATGCATCTCCTAGATAGATCTTGCGTGAGTGTAGGAATTTTTTTGAAATTGCATGCTACGTTTCCCAACAAAGAAGCCGAACGTTCAGACTCGATGTCAACTCCAAGTGGTAGAGATGGGGCAACACAACGATGACTCACGGCGACGCTCAAGGCTATCCAAGAGTAGAGTGTCACAATCTAGAAGGTGATGACGACATCTAGCACCCTGTTCGAGGCACTCAAGCCTTCCATCAATGAGTTGGTGGAGTGGCGTCCAAGAGAAAATGACTGCAGTGGAGAAGAATGAAGACAAAGTAAAGACGTGGTTTTCTCTCTTAGTTTCATTTTCTTCATTTGAGTTTGAGGACCACCGTACTATTAAGAGGGGTTCAAGTGTTTCGAGACTAATGTCTGTGCGGATGCTTAACCGAATTATATCCCAAGTGAGTTGAGAGAAATATCTACGTGTGATGAGTTATTACTCACAAGCCAGATGCAAAGTTCTTCTGGTCTTCGAGAGAAACGCTCTAGCAGTGGAGTCAGCTTTACTTGTTCCACAAGTAAAGTTGTCGTGTGAGTTTGAAATCCAGCCGTTGAAAACATATCGGTTGTTCATTGGCCGGGATGCATGCCCCGGTTGTCATATCACCTTCGAGATTGCTCTGGATATAAATAGCCACCCCACCCCACTCTAATTGCGCTGGAGGCGGCCCCAACTCCAGCGCCCGCCGCCTGGAACCCTAGGTCTGTTCCCAGGGAGGAAACACGACCGAAGACCTCGCCGCCACCCTCATCGGCGTCCGCACGTGGTTGCCTCCGGCGGCGGCAACGGGAGAGGCGGAGGAGGAGGAGGGTGGCGGCGAACGGGATCTGGATTGCCCCCGGGTCGCCCCTGGGGGGCGACGCGAGGGAGAATGGGGATGGGGTTCTTCACCATAGCTCAACCAGAATGAATGTCGAGCCGACACATGGCACAGAACGGCCCCATCTCCACAGGCCAGCCACCAAGCAAGAGATCCGGCACGTATAATAAAGAGCCGTCCATGTACCACTTGGCTCCACGAGCACATGAATTAATTATACGCCACGGCACGCCTCTCCCTTTTCCGTCCATGGGGATGTTGCTGTACGCTCACGACAAACTCCTGTGTGCCCTAAATGGTCCACGTCACCCTCACTCCACCTGGCCGCTGTCATGGTGGTCCCCAGCGGTACAGCTGATAACCTCCGCATATGCCTGTAGTATAGTACTCCCACACCGGCCGTACGAGGTGTCTTGACGGCGATCGGACGGCCCAGGAGCACCCGCGCGACGTGGCCGAGCCGCTTCTCCCAGGAGCGTCTTCGTCTTCTTTTAAGAAGCGCGCACACGCAAAGATGCTGTTTTTCCCTCCGGACGACAGCGGCGGCGGCGGCGGCGGTGGCCACAGATCCACCCATCCTTAAAAAACAATCGGCACCCCGGTCGGTCCACTCCCCCGCGCGAGCGAGATCGAGAGGACAGTAGGCCAGGAGGCGCCATGGCGAAGCAGAAGCAGCAGCAGCCCAAGCCCGCCCCCGCCGACGCCGACGCCGCGCCGCCGCCCCCGGAGTTCAAGACGGCGCACTCGCCGTGGTTCACCTACGCCTCCATGGTCACGCTCTTCACCCTCTGCCCGCCATTCGTCATCCTCCTGTGAGTCCCCCTCCGCCTTCTCCTCGCAGATCCAGCCCGCTCACCGCCTCCACCGGAATCTACGCCACAGATTCTTGCTCTCTCTCGCCGCTAACTCTCTCTCGCCGCTAACTCTCTCTCGCTCTGGCTCTTGCGCGCAGGTGGTACACGGTGGTGCACGCGGACGGATCGGTGGCGCGCACCTACGAGCACCTCCGCGACCGCGGGATCCTGGAGGGGCTCAAGGCCATCTGGCCCATGCCCACCGTCGTCGCCGGGAAGATCATCCTCGGCTTCGCTCTCTTCGAGGCCGCCCTGCAGCTGCTCCTTCCCGGGAAGCGCTTCGAGGGGCCCATCTCGCCCGCCGGGAATGTGCCCGTCTACAAGGTCCGCCCTTCTATTCCGGCCAAACATTTCGATTCCTACTCTTGCTCTGTAGCTAAATACTCTACTTAGTAAACAGAAGCCTGCAGCGTCAGTATTGCTGACCCTTTCTTCTCTTTTTCAGGCAAATGGCTTACTAGCATATGCGGTGACTTTGGTCACCTACCTAAGCCTTTGGTGGTAAGAAGTCCACCTTATTTTCTTCTCTTGTGTGGACTCATCTACTGATTAACTTCAGATTACATCACTCGTCATTTCCGCGGTTTCATCCCTGAACAATCGAACGAGTTGTCTACTTGTGCCTACTTGCATTGATCATTTGACGGTTCTGGCAGTAAACCATTTGAGGAAAAACAATTATGGTAGCTACTGGTTTTGGACATAGGCATAAAACCAGTGGCGGATCTAGGATTTTGATACAGGGTGGTCCACCCTAAATTTCTTTTACAACAAATATGACATGCGAATGTACTAAATAATTTACAATTAGGACAATAGAAATTGATCAGTATGGTCTTAAAAACTTATTAAAATTAATCAAGTAAGTCTTAATTTTGCAAAAAAGAAGCATGCATACCTTTACAAGTTCAGATAAGACTATGTGCATGTGTTCCTTCTTCTACATTTGAGACATATATGTAATCCTGTGATCCTGGTTGACATTTTGTTATTAAATCTGACAATGACATTCATTTGATTCAAAAATGGGAACATTGTATCAATTGTTTGACCCAAACTGAAACAATTCAGTAGTAAGTACAGTTTGGACAGAGTTTATTAGTAATACATTGCATTTTACAAAGAAGCACAGCAAGCCTAAATTCGTAATGACTAATGAGCATTAGTGGCAGGTAGCACCTAGCAGCACGACGAGCAATAAGTAAACTGGAACTGGGGAAGGGGCAGAAATCTCATCGAACGTACTACCTCAAATCGGGCTAGGCGGCTGGCTGCTGGCCTGCTGCAGATGCACAACGACAGTAGCCGGGCGCCGACTGGTTGCGGCGGTCGGCCTGCTGGGTGCGGTGGCGCCGGGTAGGGGCGGGGCAGGGTGGGCAGAGTCGCCGGCGAGGCATGGAGCAAGGCGGCAAGATCAGCGGGAGCGCAGAGCAGTCATGAGGGGAATCGGGGATGGGAGACAGTGTGCAGCTACGCGACGAGTTGATGCTCTGTTTGCTGGGCTTTTTTTCTTTCTTCCAGCCCATCCCTTAGTCTCTCCCTTATGGGCTATAGTATATATATGGGTTAACCAAAAATCTCAGGGTGGGCCGCGGCCCACCCTGTCCACCCTGTAGATCCGCCACTGCATAAAACTAATCCCTACAAAAAGATTTTATTTGTTGCTTTTATTGGGTTGCCTTCCCTGAAGTAAGAGTGATTTCTTAGTAGGAGAAATATGGCACTTAGTCATAATGCCATAGGGCCAGAGCGTCCCGAAAATTTCAAGGACTTCATCCTCACTTTTCCCAAAAGGGTTAACCAAAAGTTGTTAGACGATTCCATGGGGCTTACATGCTGCTCATATGCGTTAAATGCACTAAAATGGGAGTTATCACTAACCTCGCATGCTGAACACACCAGCCACTCAGCCTCTCTAAACCTGGGCCAGTATGCTGCACTAGGTCTTCTTTTCGGATTTCAGAATTTTATCCCTTATGCAGTAGTCAGAGATTGATGGACATGTCGCTTTGATGCACAAGACTATAATGTTTAGTTGTTTCAGAAAAAAGTCTCCTTAGGGTATGTATAGTGGTATGTTTGAGTGCTGCTACATTGCACCCAGGAGGTTGGGACATGATATAGAGTTGCTTATATCTTGATTAAACGGTAGTTATGAACTATGCATTGGTGTCTGATAATGTTCAAGTATGATTGGAAATGCATTTAAGATATCTGTGAAGTCATTTCTGGCTCCCTGTTTCTTCTATCTCAAAGATGTTACAAGTCATACCTGTGATTCGTAAACGTTTGCGTGCGTATATATTTCACTTTACAGCTTCTGTGTGCATGCTGGTTTTCGTTCTGTCTTTTGCATATAGAGCAAAATCGTTGGAGCCTTTGATATTGCTGAATCTTTCTTAACACAAGGTTTTTTATACTCATGCGTGTCAGGTACATATATAATATAGTTGTACTTTTCCAAATCCAATTTTAGTGATTTGTGATTGTTGACTTTTGTTTTGCCACCATCCTGTAATTTCAAGTTCAGGATA
>NC_057802.1:584061764-584066908 GCF_018294505.1 Triticum aestivum | reverse complement strand
GTTTGTACTATATTTTATATCACCAGTCGTTAACAAAACAATTTGTTTCAGGTTTGGAATATTTAACCCTGCAATAGTATATGATCACCTGGGAGAGATATACTCGGCTTTGGTCTTTGGAAGCCTTGTGTTCTGTTTATGCCTGTACATAAAGGTGCGCTTATTTTGCAGAACTTTGTTTGCCCATACTTATGTACTACGCTTCCTTTGTTGATGGATAATTTAATTTCCTTTTAGGGTCATGTAGCACCATCTTCATCTGACTCTGGATCCTCAGGGAATGCGTTCATTGATTTCTACTGGGTAAGTGCCATGAATCCATATGGTATATTCTTGCCTGGAGTTAGGTGCTATTTCCTGTGGACCACTGGCACCGTGATATTTGACATTTGTCCAGCTTAGACTGCTCAGGGCCTGCTTGGATTGGGGGTAGACCATGGATTTGTTGATTCATGTATCTAACACGCACATTTTCAGGGAATGGAACTGTATCCTCGAATTGGTAAGCACTTCGATATCAAAGTCTTCACAAACTGCCGCTTTGGGATGATGTCCTGGGCTGTTCTTGCTGTCACGTACTGCATAAAGCAGGTCAGAACATTATAATATTCTTATGATGTACACTAGTCCCAGTCAAACAGCATGCTTTTGCACTGTCTGCCATCCAGCTTCTTGTATCTTTGTGCATTTCTTCATTCAGGAGTTATATTCTCTGTTAATACTATATATATTGTGATGCAGCTATCTATTAAACTCTACTGATTTCTGTGAACTGTGCGATGCAGTATGAAATGAATGGCCGAGTTGCAGACTCCATGCTTGTGAATACTGCACTGATGTTGATCTATATCACAAAGTTTTTCTGGTGGGAGTCTGGATATTGGTGTACTATGGACATTGCGCATGATAGAGGTAGGCAGTTCATCATCTGTTTAATGGATATAATGGAATCATCATTTCAGGCACCAATTCAACATGAAAATTCCGAAAAATATTTTATGATATAGCATTTGAACTCAAGGTGTGTATTCATATGAATAGGATAATGTGTGTACTCCCTCCATCTCAGTTTACAAGTCTTGCACGTGTATCTAGGTTGTCAATTTAACTTATATAAAATAAATTGTTTAACATAAAAATTATATCATTAGAAAATAGAATATCTAAAGTTTCTAATGATATATTTTTTGTAATGTATGTCTCTTATTAAGTTGGTCAAATTAACGACCTAGGTACACGTGCACGACTTGTAAACTGAGATGGAGGGAGTAATTTTTTTCCTTTTAATTTATCGTTTGCCATATTTTTTTCTTCAGTCACCATCTTTTCGTTCAAAATTCTGCATGCATGTTTAATCGATTTCTAGGCCGGTTTGTTTGCAATCCATGCCAAATACTCCCTCTGTAAAGAAAATATAAGACTCGTAATGCCCTCCTTGCCAAGCGCTTTCAACAACTCTATAGTAGAAGTAAAAGTCTTATTTAGTAAGTCAAATATCAGTGAAATTTCTTATCATATTTTTTAAAGGAATATACTGCTACAAAGTGAAGTTCAAGCCATGATAATACGTTCTTATCAAGGCTAGATCACCTAACCAAGACAAAATTAATAAAATTAACAATGGAAGATGGTTACTACTCCTGTCAGAACATATTGCGGCGTGTCAGGATAGGATTAGTATGTTATTGTGATTAAATTATGTGTTACTCAAATTTTAGCTTGCAAAGGTGTGTTCTATTTTGGTCTGTCCAGATCATATCTATTATCTGTCTGACATCATTTTCTACAGCTGGTTTCTACATTTGCTGGGGATGCTTGGTATGGGTTCCATCAACTTACACCTCTCCTGGAATGTACCTTGTCAATCATCCTGTGAATTTGGGTCCCCAGGTTATTCTTTAACATAACCTTTCTCTGATATACTTTGGTTTGTAGTGTTTTGATACTTTTTGTCACTTGTGTATTCACAATTTTTGTTTTAACACTTGAATGGAATATTCGTTAATCCTGTTGCAGCTAGCAATCTCGATTCTCCTCGCTGGAATATTGTGCATATACATAAACTATGACTGTGATCGTCAGCGCCAAGAATTTCGCCGGACAAACGGGAAAGCCTCAGTCTGGGGCAAAGCCCCGTCAAAGGTGAATTTTTTTTTACCTCTAAAATAGCCAAAAATGCTTTCATGCTTGTTAGGCTGCTTATGCCTTTATTTTGGTGGATCTTCAGATTGTCGCTTCCTATCAGACCACAAAAGGAGAAACAAAAACCAGTCTTCTCTTGACTTCTGGATGGTGAGTCTATTAATCAGTTCCCTTCACCTTGTTCATGAAAAGAGAATTTTGTGATCATATATATGCGGAGAACAGTCCTTTGAGCACGCACCTTCTTTTTTATATCCTGGATAGGTGGGGCTTTTCTCGTCACTTTCACTATGTCCCAGAGATACTAGCAGCATTTTTCTGGACCGTTCCAGCTCTTTTCAATCATGTAAGCAGTCCTGGTTTTGTTATATTGCAAGTTTAATAAGTGAGGATTTTATTAATTGTATTTTCTTTGGGCTCACTTGCAGTTTATGCCATACTTCTATGTGATACATCTGACCATTCTGCTGCTTGACCGAGCGAAGAGGGATGACGATAGATGCTCAACAAAGTACGTAAACAATCTTCCAGTCATCTGTTTTGCTAACATCGACAGAGAAACTTATCTTTAAATTGCCCGGACGCTTATTTGGTTAGTTTTCAGTTCTCTGGTTTTCTGCCTGATAGACTCCTCTTCTTTTTCCTGCCCTCTGAAAGGTACGGCAAGTACTGGAAGATGTACTGCAACAGAGTACCATACAGGGTTGTTCCTGGTATTTACTGAATGGTGTGCTCTGCAACTCAGGAGAAGAAAGTAACTAAGCTGCTGATGTGATTCTCTCCCTCTTCAGCGGCCCGGTACTATCTGCATTTGTGTAGTAACGATGTCATTATTTAGCTCTGATGCATGCATCAGTGTAGGTTGTATGTACCCTTCACATGGGCCGTTGGTTGCTCTGCTACTATGATAGGAGGAATCGAGCGTAATTCAAGTTTTTTCTCATGATTTTAGTAGCTAGCATGGCAATGAAAATGAACTGCCTTGTTCTCTAGTGTTTACTAATATTCTTATTATTGAGAGAGCTATGTTCTCTAGGTTTTTATTTTTAGTGAGAGATTCATGTTCTCTACTTTGACCTTGAATACTCTTGCAGCAAGAGTATATTAATTCATGAACTATTGTTAAGATTGGAAAAGCATAGCCCCGAAACCAAATTTTCGCTTGCTAATCTCTTGATGTGGTAGCTATATGTACTGAAGAGAGTCAACACAGGTATACACCTAGTACATTGATCAATATACTGAACAGAGGAGCTGTGGGGTATAAGCTGAGAGCAAGGCACGTGAAATGGACAACTTTTATACTAGGAATTTGGTGGTTTGCAGGCTGTTTCTGATGTACAACCTTTGTTGGTTCAGGAAGTTAAAGTCTTATAACAGCTCAACTTTTTTTTTATAACACAATTTGTTGGTCATTTTCTCTCAAAAAAACTTGTCGTTCACAGACGGGGTGCGAAGGGATATTCCTGGTTAAATTGGTCAAGATTGATACAAGCTTTTCATATACTTGTTTCCTTTGGAACACCTCTTGACGGCCCCACGAGTTGGGTATCATTGACGAACACTTTGTTTGCACTTTCTTCTCCGAGAAACCTTCGAGGACTTGGGTTCAGTATCAGCAGTGCTTTGCTTGTCTGGCCGGGGGAATTCAGGCGCGACGTAGGGCAGAAACCAGCAGCCGTGGCGCAAAAACGAGCAATCATGCAAGTTGGACGGCGGCAGGTCGTCGTCCCAATAAGACACCTGCCAGTTCTCCGGCGTCGGCGTTGGCCTACCGCAGCGGGGCTTGTACAGCCACGGCACGCACAGCGCTGTTTCCCCTCACCAAGATCGCCGTGTCCCCTTTGTTCGCCGCCGGGATCCACCGGCCCTCGCGCTCCTCGTAGCTCGACACCTTCGTCTTCTTCATCCCGAAGTACGGTCTGCCCCCGTAGGTGTCCGGGGTGCTCACCATCAGAAGCTCGTCCCGGGTCGTCGACTCCGCGAGCACCGCCCACACCGGGTCTGTGCATGGGCTCACGGCGCGCCTCGGCCGCAGGCCGGTGGAGCTCCCGTCCGGCGCCCAGGCGGTGAGCTCCGAGCCGACGCTCAGCGTGTAGAAGGCGCCCTTGTGGGACGCCACGTCAAGGTACCTCTTCGGCTTCCACGGCGGGGCGCGCAGCGCCGTCCAGCGCCCGGCGCCGGGCGCGAGGAACGACAGGCCCAGCCCGCCGCTGTGGATCAGCATCACGGCGAACGTGCCGAGCCGGCGGCCGGGGGCCAGAGCCGCCTTGTGGAACATGCCCCCGCCCATCGGCTTGAGGTTCTTGGCGACCTGCGTGATGCGGCCGAGGGAGGAGGTGATGGGAGGCAGCGGGTCGAGCAGGGCGAGGCTGCGCGCGTCGTCGACGGTGACCGCCCAGCCGTAGTCGCAGCCGATGACGCGCGTCGGGTGTGCCGACTCCTTCTCGCCGTCCATGGCGACGCCGACGGGGCTGCCGCCGCGTTGGAGGTAGACCTTCTTGGTCCATGGTTCTTTCCCGGGAGACTTGCAGTTGTCGATGGCCCAAGGCGACGGCGACCGGCGGCAGTCGCAGCGAGGCTCCACGTGCAGGTGCTGCGGCTTGTTGGGCAGTGGGAGCAGGCTGAGGCGCGCGGCGTTCAGCGCGTCGCCCCACGGCCGGCAGATGAGGGGGCAGCTGTAGTTGTCGAGGGGCCCCACGCGGCGGGCGATGTCGTCCAGGACGTGGGCCGGCAGGCCGGAGAGGCCGGCGGGCGCCATGGGAAGAGGGATCCCAGCCAAGTCTGCGATCGGTGCAGTCGGTACGTGACCCTGCTAGCTAAATAGGAACGGAGGTCGCTCTACGTGAAGGATCCGGAGTCGATTGATTTCTACTCGTACTACTTCCGAACTTGTGTGCCCGACGAAAGTCGGACTCCACGGTTACCCGGGTTTGCTATTTCACATCTACTATAGATGTGAAAGAGTCCATGTACATGTCATAAACCGCCCCCCCCCCCCT
>NC_057802.1:584038448-584061482 GCF_018294505.1 Triticum aestivum | reverse complement strand
CCCCCGCGCCGCTCCCTCCCGGGGGCGACACGGGCGGCGGCTCCCAACCCCACAGCCTCCGCCCCTCGCGTCTCCTTTCTCCCCCTCGCCGTCGCCGGTGGCCTCCGGCAGGCAAAGCCTGCGCGGAGCCGGCGGCGGCGGGGCGCTTCTCTGGCTGCTGCTCGCTCGAGGGAGGGGGATTCGGCGTGTGGGCGGCGGCTGGCCGGCGCTTGGCTCCGGGGCGGCGTCCTGGCTCGCGGTGGAGGAGGTCTCCGACGCGAGGCTCGGGATCTGGTCGCGGAGCTGGGCGCGCCGTTGTGAGCGGCGGTCGCGGTCGTAGCGCCCGTGCGGGCCCGATCTGGATCCTCGTGAGCTGCGGCCGGCGCGGACGGTGGTGCTGGGTTCGAGGGAGGCTCGGCCCCCCTGCTGCTCGTCGTGGAGGGGCCCTTGCTGCGTTCTCCTGCTTGGTGTCGTGGTGGTGCCGGCTGGTGTTTCGGCTGACGAGGCGGCGGATCTGGCAGCTCGTCCGGCGAGTTGGGGTGGGGTGGCGCCCCCCTCCCTGCTCGGGTTTCCTCTCTGGCTGTGCAGCGTGCGGCGGCCGCGCGGTGGAGGTCTTCGGTTGCCAGGGCGGCGGCCCCAGATGTGGTGGTGGCGGCGGCTACGGCCCGGGAGGTGGTGCGTGTCTGGTTGCGGTGGATCGAGGGATCCCGCGGCAGGAGTGAGGTTGCTCTCAGCAGGGGTGGTGGTTGGTAGGCGGTGGTCGGTGGCGGATGGTGGACGGCGCAACTCCGGGAGAAATCCTTGCTCCGGTCTCCGTCGGAGCCGGTGACGGCGGCGCCTGCGGGTGCCGTCATCTTTCTTGGAAGCGTCATCGTGAAGGTGCTCCTGCTTCTCCCCACGGCTTTGGCTCCGGAGGGAAACCTCGGATCCGCTGGATCGGGCGATGGAGGCGTCTTCGCGTCTTTCTCCTCCTTGGGGGCATCGTCTCGGAGCCGGCTATGACTGGGAGACCGGTGGATGGCGGCATCTTCGCCGCGGGGGTTGCGGCATCTTCGCCGCGTCGTTTGCGGCATCTTCGCCGCGTAGTTTGCTGAGGCGGCCTTTTCGGGGGCGCTGATTTCTGTTTGGCAACGATGATGGCGTCGAGAGGAGCTTTGGTCGCGGCTCGGGCTTCGGTAGTCGGATCTTCCCGGCGTGTCCGAGGTGCTCTTTAGGGCACGGTTGGCGCAAGTCCTGCATATTTCCCTTGTGATGATCGTCGTCAGAGTCGGAGCTGTCGGTTGTTCGCGCGTGTGGCCTTCTGTTGGCATGTGCCGTCATGGTTTCTGTGCAGCTGTTTGCGGGTCGGCTTCAACGATGAAGGTCTACGGTGAAGTCGGAGTCGCCCGTTCGGAGGTAGCCGGTGATGACGATGACGCTTGCGATTGCTCGGCGGATGTCTTTCCTTCTTTGTAGCTCTATGATCCCATGTCGGTGGGCAGGTTGGCCGGTGGTACCCACTTTATGTGGGTTGGCTGTATCAGTTTTAGCCCGGTTTTCCGTCAATTAACCAGGCAATTCTCACTCCTTAATCAATGAAAATGGCAAGTCTTTTGCCTCGTTAAAAAAAACTATAGATGTGAAATACTCCCTCCGTCCCAAAATTTTTATGGATATATCCCTAGGTACTCACTCCATTCCTTTATGTAAGGAGTATCATACATCCAAAAGACTCAATCAAATTAGAAAGAAAAAAAAAAAGACAAAAGAAAATGCTTGCATGAATCTTAATGTAAAATCAATGCCATTAGATTTAGATGTGCAATACCTAAAGCACATCTAGATGTGCTTTAGCAAAACTGGCTCAGGCTTAAGCAACGTTGTTGTAATGGTACAGGCCGATTTGCCTCCTTAAATTAATAGAATCTCTCTTTCCCTGAAAACAACATACATTTGTATGTAGACAAATCTGAAACAACATTTTTTAGACGAAGGTTAATAATAGTTAACTTGCGTCTAAGCCATTAAAATAGGATAAAACTTTGCTATAAGATTCGTGCAACTGTCCCACGCACTTGCACATCCCACGCGTGTTTGTTGCTCAGTTGTGTCACGTTGTTTTCATTGGCCTGGCCTAATGACGAAAATAACCAAAAATAATTGTGCATTTTTGGGGTTTGGGTTGTCCGTGTGTTTGACAGCTGTAAATTTTTTGAAGTAGTGTAATTGAGAGCGGGGAGAGGCATTCTCAAAAGAAAAGAAAAGGAGGAGAGAGAAGCAAGACAAGATATAGGGCGCTAGGGTGACAAATTGTAGCTTTTGTTTGGTCTTTTGGAATAATGCTCTTTAAAAAATTCCTTGTTTGTTTTTTCCACTTATTTTTGGTATTTAAACAATTTTTGTCTTTTTAAAACACATTATTTTTAAAATTTTATACGTCTATTCTATACTCACTATTTGATTTAGTTTTCGTAATTTTTGTGCAAGCGCTCTATCTTCTGCCTCGCTTGTTGTTGTTTGTTTATTGCATATCATGTTGGTGGTCTAGGCATGTTTTACTTCGCTTTTGTCGGGCCTCGACCGGCAACTGGGCCTGACTTTTTTGGACTTTCAACTCGCAACTCGGACCCGGTCTTCTTTTGTTCCAGTTGCAAGTCCACCCTTGATTCGCAACTAGGACCCAACCTTTTTTCGTCCCAGTTGCAAGTCCTCCCTCGACTCACAACTGGGACCCGACCTTTTTTTGTCCCAGATGCAAGTCCACCATCGACTCGTAATTGAAACCCGACCATTTTTTTCTCGTTGCAAGTACACCCTCGACTCGCAATTGGGGCCCGAACTTTTTTGTCCCAGTTCCAATCCCCCCCTCGACTCGTAACTTGGACCTAACCTTTTGTCCCAGTTACAAGTCCACCTTCAACTCGCAACTTGGGGCCCAACCTTTTTTTGTCTCGGTTGCAAGTCCACCCTCGAGTCGCAACTGGGGCCGACCTTTTTTTCCTGGTTGCAATTCCACTCTTGACTCGCAACTCGGCCCCAACATTTTTTTTACTAATTGCAAGTCTACACTCAACTCACAATTGGGATCCGACCTTTTTTTGTCCCACTTGGAGTCTACCCTCGATTCGTAACTGGGGCCCAACCTTTTTGTCGCAATTGCAAGTCCACTCTTGACTCACAAATGGTGCCAGACGTTTTTTGTCCAAGTTGCAAATTCATCATTGACTCGCAACTGGTGCCCAATCTTTTTTTTGAGTTGCAAGTCCACCCTCAACTGCAACTGGGGTCCATCCTTTTTTGTCCGAGTTGAAGCTAGGGCCCAATCTTTTTTGTCCGAGTTGCAAGCCCACCCTTGATGCGGCTTGAAGCTACGTCGGTATTTCCCCAAAGAGGAAGGGATGATGCAGCACGGCGGCGGTAGGTATTTCCCTCAGTGATGAAACCAAGGTTATCGAACCAGTAGGAGAACCAAGCAACACTACGTAAACAACACCTGCACACAAATAACAAATACTTGCAACCCGACGTGTAAAAGGGGTTGTCAATCCCTTTCGGGTAACAGCGCCAGAAATTGGCAAACAGACGTAAGAGAGTAGTAAATATTGATAGATCGAACGCCAAATAAAATAAAGTGTAGCAAGGTATTTTTTGTATTTTTGGTTTAATAGATCTGAAAATAAAAGGCAAATAAATAGATCGCAAAGGTAAATATATTAAAGAAGAGACCCGGGGCTGTAGGTTTCACTAGTGGCTTCTCTTGAGAAAATAGCAAAGGGTGGGTGAACAAATTACTGTTGGGCAATTGATAGAACTTCAAATAATGATGACGATATCCAGGCAATGATCATTATATAGGCATCACGTCCAAGATTAGTAGACCGACTCCTGCCTGCATCTACTACTATTACTCCACACATCGACCGCTATCCAGCATGCATCTAATGTATGAAGTTCATGGAGAAATGGAGTAATGCAATAAGAACGATGACATGATGGACAAGATCTATTTATGTAGAAATAGACCCCATCGTTTTATCCTTAGTAGCAACGATACATACATGTCGGTTCCCCTTCTGTCACTGGGATCAAGCATCGTAAGATCGAACCCACTACAAAGCACCTCTTCCCATTGCAAGATAAATAGATCAAGTTGGCCAAACAAAACTCAAATATTGGAGAAGAAATACAAGGCTATAAGCAATCATGCATATAAGAGATCAAAGAAGACTTAGATAACTTTCATGGATAAAAAGATAGATCTGATCATAAACTGAAAGTTCAGCCGATCACAACAAACACACCGCAAAAAGAGTTACATCATATGGATCTTCAAGAGACCATTGTATTGATAATCAAAAGAGAGAGAGAGAAAACCATCTAGCTACTAACTACGGACCCGAAGGTCTACAAAGAACTACTCACGCATCATCGGAGAGGCATCAATGAAAGTGGTGAACCCCTCCGTGATGGTGTCTAGATTGGATCTGGTGGTCCTGTACTCTGCGGCGGCTGGAATTGACTTTCTTCGACTCCCCTAGGGTTTTTGGAATATTGGGGTATTTATAGAGCAAAGAGGCGGTTCAGGGGGCACCCGAGGTGGGCACAACCCACCAAGGCGCGCCTGCCCAGGCGCGCCCTGGTGTGTTGTGCTCCCATCGGAGCACCCCCAGGTGCTTCTTCGGCCCACTGGATGTCTTCTGGTTCAAAAAAAATCTTTAAATTTTTTTGCTGCGTTTGGACTCCGTTTGGTATTGATTTCCTGCGATGTAAAAAAACATGCAGAAAACAACTGGCACTTGGCACTATGTCAATAGGTTAGTACCAAAAAGATATAAAATGACTATAAAATGATTATAAAACATTCAAGAATGATAATATAATAGCATGGAACAATAAAAAATTATAGATACGTTGGAGACGTATCAACCCTCGACTCGCAACTGGGCCTAAATTTTTTAGTCCCAATTGCAAGTCCACCCTCGATTCGCAACTGGTCCCTGACATTTTTTTGTCCTAGTTGCAAGTCCACGGTCGACTCGCAACCAAGGCTCGACATTTTCTCGTCCTAGTTGCAAGTCCACCCTTGACTCGCAAGTCACGCCCAACCTTTTTTGTCCCAATTGCAAGTCCAAACTTGACTCGCAACTAGGGTCTGACTTTTTTAGACCCAATTTTGAGTCTACCCTCGACTCACCACGAGGGGTCTGACCTTTTTTGTCCCAGTTGCAAGTCCACCCTCGATAGCGAAAAAACCATAGATGATCTGGCCCAAGTAGCTAGGATATGTTTTTTGTTTGGGACAATTCCATTTCTCCCCCTAACTTGAGCCACCACCAAGCATTTGCCCTTAATTTTCAGGTATGCTAAAAAATACCCCTCTTACGTCAAGTCACCTTACAGAAATGCCCTTTTGTGCCGTTCCCGTCCGGTCAAAGGGGTTTGACCGTCTGGTGAACAGTAACATGGTGAACAGTAAATTTGAAAAAAATAGCAAAAAAATAAAAAACAATTGAGATTTTGTGGGATCGAATATACTCAAGGGAGCAAGGTGCGTGCAAATTTTGGCACAGTTTGGACATTCCAGCAGCTCGTGTCAAAGGAAAAACTTTAAAATGTATGCTGTGAACAGTAGATTAAAAAAATAGCAAGAAAATTCAAAAAAAATGAAATTTTTTGGGATCAAAGAGGCTGGGGTGCGCAAGGTGCGTGCAAATTTTTGTTGTGTTTCGACACTATAGGAGCTCGCGGAGAAAAACAAATTGGCGCAGAAAAAAACGTTGAAAAAATGCACTATTTTTTTTGCTAGAGCACCTCGCATGTCATTTGATCACAAAAACACCCAAGCCTCTTTGATGCCTAAAAAATTCATATTTTTTAAATTTTTCTTGCTATTTTTTTTGAATTTACTGTTCACAGCGTATAGATTTAAATCTTTTCCTTTCCCACGAGTTCCTGGAATGTCCAAACAGCGCGAAAATTTGCACGCACCTTGCGCCCTTGAGTATCTTCGATCCCACAAAATTTCAGTTTTTTATTTTTTTATTTTTTCGAATTTACTGTTCACCATGTTACTATTACCAGACGGTCAAAGCCCTTTGACCGGACGGCAGGGCATTTCTGTAAGGTGACTTTTCGGAAGAGGGGTATTTTTGAGCATACCTGAAAATTAGGGGAAATGCCAGGTGGTGGCTCAAGTTAGGGGGAGAAATGGAATTGTCTCTTTTTGTTTTGTTTTGTTTTCTTCATATTTTTTTCCGTTTTATCATATTTTCTTCATTGATTTTCCTCTCCTTTTGATATTTCATCACGAGTTCATCTCTAGACTATGCGACTATTTAAACCGCTTCTAACGCTCGTTGTTAAGAACCGTGGGACCAAATCAGCTCCCACATAGATGAAAAAGTCCAAATTAATGACGTAAGAAAAAACACTTTGCCGAGAACCAAGTCACGGGCTCATGCCAAAGCAGCGCCACCATCACCAAGCCGTACCACCACTACTGGACTTGCCACATGGCTCCACTTTGCCGTGCTGTAATGCTTGGCTCTTGGCAAACGGGTCGTTTGCCGAGTATTAACCTTTTGCCGAGTGTGTTTTGTAGAATTGTATCGACAAATACCTAAGTTTTCCGTGCCGCAGCTATTTCTGAGTATACCTCTTGGCTTACTTCGCTTTGCTGAGTGCCCTTGATTTGGCTCTCGGCAAAGAGCCTGGCACTCGGCGTATAGTGAAATTCCAGTAATGTATATGTACCCCTTGCATGATGAGTGATTCACTCGCATCTATGCCAGACACCTACCCATCCGCCAGCGATTGAGATATGAAACTCTCGAACCTACTTCTCGCGATCGTCGTGCTAGTGACCGCAATGGATGTTTCGCTTGCGACCGACATAGAGGAAGGCGGATGGTCGAGGTGGAAGAAGGCTGCCATCGGCGTTGGTATTGATCTCTGATGTTTGCCTGTTCTCGTCCTCGTCATCATATGGTACAGGCGCTGAGGAGGGCATTTGTTCTTGTCGCGGGCTCCACCTCCTCCTACGATCATCCTCGTCGCTCCTCCTCGGGTCGATGAGATCACCGCCTCGCCTTCTAGGCAGCAGGTGACCGCTGCCAACCAAACGACGACGGTGTCGCGCCTCATCCGCAAACTTGGGGAGCTCAGAGCGAATGAAGAGATGACACGTGAGGCTGCGCAAGAGCTCCTACTCCATGCAGATGAGCCCCTTGCCGACACGAGATTGCCGCCATCACGAACATTACCTGCCATAAGTTAAGTTGTGCATGAACTCTAAGCCTAACAATATTAGAGGTACACTTAAGGGTTTTCCTAGAGTAGGGGGGCAATGGTCCCCTTTGGCCCCCATGAGGCTCCGCCACTGGTCGCATAGAAGTTGACTTATCTTGTAAATGTATATTGTTGAATAATATAATATATATCTCTCTGTGATACATCAATCCCTAACAAGAGGGGCCCACAAGTTAGCGAAAGAAGCAGAGGAGGAGGGGAAAGGTCAAGCCGAACAGGTCGTGTCGCAAGAGGAAGCCCAATTACAAGTTCACGGGCCCGCAATGGACCTCCTACATGTCTGAGCCCGATAAGGACCAGAGCAGTGGTGTTTAGTTGAGAATGCGGTAGGTGAGAGTGAAGGAAATATGCCCTAGAGGTAATAATAAAGTTGTTATTTATATTTCCTTATATCATGATAAATGTTTATCATTCATGCTAGAATTGTATTAACCGGAAACTTAGTACATGTGTGAATACATAGACAAACAGAGTGTCCCTAGTATGCCTCTACTAAACTAGCTCGTCAATCAAAGATGGTTAAGTTTCCTGACCATAGACATGTGTTGTCATTTGATGAACGGGATCATATCATTAGAGAATGATATGATGGACAAGACCCATCCGTTAGCTTAGCATTATGATCGATTAGTTTATTGCTATTGCTTTCTTCATGACTTGTACATGTTCCTCTGACTTTGAGATTATGCAACTCCCGAATATCGGAGGAACACCTTGTGTGCTATCAAACGGCACAACGTAACTGGTGATTATAAAGATGCTCTACAGGTGTCTCCGATGGTGTTTGTTGAGTTGGCATAGATCGAGATTAGGATTTGTCACTCCGTGTATCGGAGAGGTATCTCTAGGCCCTCTCGGTAATGCACATTGATGTCTACTACACAACCTTCTTCTTGTAGACGTTGTTGGGCTTCCAAATGCAGAGGTTTGCAGGATAGTAGCAAATTTCCCTCAAGTGGATGACCTAAGGTTTACAATCCGTGGGAGGCGTAGGATGAAGATGGTCTCTCTCAAACAACCCTGCAACCAAATAACAAAGAGTCTCTTGTGTCCCCAACACACCCAATACAATGGTAAATTGTATAGGTGCACTAGTTCGGCGAAGAGATGGTGATACAAGTGCAATATGGATGGTAGATATAGTTTTTTCTAATCTGAAAATAGAAACTAGCACTGGGCTCTAGGTTAATAGGTTAGTCCCAAAAATCATATAAAATAGTATATAAATGCATATAAAACATCCTAGATGGATAATATAATAGCATGGAACAATAAAAAAAATTATAGATACGTTGGAGACGTATCACACATCACTATGAGCCTTGCAAGCAATGTGACTAATGAGTTAGTCACGGGATAATGCATTACGGAACGAGTAAAGAGACTTGCCGTAACGAGATTGAACTAGGTATGATGATACCAACGATCGAATCTCGGGCAAGTAACATACCGAGGACAAAGGGAACAATGTATGTTGTTATGCGGTTTGACCAATAAAGCTCTTCGTAGAATATGTAGGAACCAATATGAGCATCCAGGTTCCGCTATTGGTTATTGACCGGAGATGTGTCTCGGTCATGTCTACATAGTTCTCGAACCCGTAGGGTCCGCACGCTTAACGTTCGATGACGATTTGTATTATGAGTTATGTGATTTGATGACCGATGTTTGTTCGGAGTCCCGGATGACATCACGGAGATGACAAGGAGTCTCGAAATGGCCGAGACATAAAGATTGATATATTGGACGATGTTATTCGGACACCGGACGAGTTCCGAGAGGTATCAGATAACTATCGGGGTGCCGGAGGGTTATCGGAACTCCCCGGGGGAACTAATGGGCCTTATGGGCCTTAGTGGGGAGAGACAAGGGCCACAAGGGGCTGGCCGCCCCCCTGGCAGTCTGAATAGGACTAGGGGAAGGGGGCGGCGCCCCCCTTTCCTTCCCTTCCCCCTCTTCCTTCCTCCTTCCCCCTTCTACCAAGTGGAATCCTACTAGGACTTGCAGTCCTAGTAGGACTCCTCTCCTTGGCGCGCCCTACAGGGGCCGGCCGGCCTCCCCCTCTCCTCCTTTATATACGGGGGCAGGGGGCACCCTAGAACACACAAGATCAATTGTCTTAGCCATGTGCGGTGCCCCCCTCCACAATTACACACCTCGGTCATATCGTCGTAGTGCTTAGGCGAAGCCCTGCGCCGGTAACTTCATCATCACCTTCGCCACACCATCGTGTTGACGGAACTCTCCCTCGTCCTCAACTGGATCAAGAGCTCGAGGGACGTCATCGAGCTGAACGTGTGCTGAACGCGGAGGTGCCGTACGTTCGGTGCTTGGATCGTTTGGATCGCGAAGACGTTCGACTACATCAACCGCGTTATTAAACGCTTCCGCTTTCGGTCTATGAGGGTACATGGACACACTCTCCCTGCTCGTTGCTATGCATCTACTAGATAGATCTTGTGTGATCGTAGGTAATTTTTTTGAAATACTGCGTTCCCCAACAGTGGCACCCAAGCCAGGTCTATGCGTAGATGTTATTTGCACGAGCAGAACACAATGAGTTGTGGGCGATAATAGTCATACTGCTTACCACCAACGTCTTACTTTGATTCGGCGGTATTGTTGGATGAAGCGGCCCGGACCGACATTACATGACCGCGTTCATGAGACTGGTTCTACTGACGTGCTTCGCACACAGGTGGCTAGCGGGTGTCAGTTTCTCCAACTTTAGTTGAATCGAGTTTGACTACGGCCGGTCCTTGTTGAAGGTTAAAACAACACACTTGACGAAAAATCGTTGTGGTTTTGATGCGTAGGTAAGAACGGTTCTTGCTAGAAGCCCGTAGCAGCCACGTAAAACTTGCAAGAACAAAGTAGAGGACGTCTAACTTGTTTTTGCAGGTCATGTTGTGATGTGATATGGTCAAGACGTGATGATATATAAATTGTTGTATGAGATGGTCATGTTTTGTAACCGTGATCAGCAACTGGCAGGAGCCTTATGGTTGTCGCTTTATTGTATGAAATGCAATCGCCATGTAATTGCTTTACTTTATCACTAAGCGGTAGCGATAGTCGTAGAAGCAATAGTTGGCGAGACGACAACGATGCTATGATGGAGATCAAGGTGTCAAGCCGGTGACGATGGAGATCATGACGGTGCTTTGGAGATGGAGATCAAAGGCACAAGATGATGATGGCCATATCATGTCACATATTATGATTGCATATGATGTTTATCTTTTATGCATCTTATTTTGCTTAGTATAGAGGTAACATTATAAGATGATCTCTCACTAAATTTCAAGGTATAAGTGTTCTCCCTGAGTGTGCACCGTTGCTATAGTTCATCGTTCCGAGACACCACGTGATGATAGGGTGTGATAAGCTCTACGTCCACATACAACGGGTGCAAGCCAGTTTTGCACACGCAGAATACTCGGGTTAAACTGGACGAGCCTAGCATATGAAGATATGGCCTCGGAACATTGAGACCGAAAAGTCGAACGTGAATCATATAGTAGATGTGATCAACATAGTGATGTTCACCATTGAAAACTACTCCATCTCACGTGATGATCGAACATGGTTTAGTTGATTTGGATCACGTGACCATTTAGATGACTAGAGGGATGTCTATCTAAGTGGGAGTTCTTAAGTAATATGATTAATTGAACTTTAATTTAT
This sequence comes from Triticum aestivum, assembly GCF_018294505.1. Lineage (NCBI taxonomy): Eukaryota > Viridiplantae > Streptophyta > Magnoliopsida > Poales > Poaceae > Triticum > Triticum aestivum. Next base: position 584,050,529 of record NC_057802.1, on the reverse strand, counting down.
CATGAACTTAGTACCTGATAGTATTTTGCATGTCTATGTTGTTATAGATCAATGGCCCGTGCTACCATTCCCTTGAATTTGAATGCGTTCCTAGAGAAAGCTAAGTTGAAAGATGATGGTAGCAACTACACGGACTGGGTCCATAACTTTAGGATTATCCTCATTGATGCATAGAAGAATTACGTCCTGGAAGCACCGCTAGGTGCAAGATCCGCTGCAGGAGCAACTTCGGACGTTATGAACGTCTCGCAGAGCAAAGCTGATGACTACTCGATAGTTCAGTGTGCCATGATTTACGGCTTAGAATTGGGACTTCAAAGACATTTTGAACGTCATGGAGCATATGAGATGTTCCAGGAGTTGAAGTTAATATTTCAAGCAAATGCCTGAATTGAGAGATATGAAGTCTCCAATAAGTTCTATAGCTACAAGATGGAGGAGGATAGTTCTGTCACTGAACATATACTCACAATGTCTGGGTACCACAACCACTTGACTCAACTGGGAGTTAATCTTCCTGATGATAGTGTCATTGACAGAGTTCTTCAATCACTGCCACCAAGCTAGAAAAGCTTCGTGATGAACTATAATATGCAAGGGATGGATAAGACGATTCCCGAGCTCTTCACAATGCTAAAGGCTGCGGAGGTAGAAATAAAGAAGGAGCATCAAGTGTTGATGGTTAACAAGACCACTAGTTTCAAGAAGAAGGGCAAAGGGAAGAAGGGGAACTTCAAGAAGAACGGCAAGCAAGTTGCTGCTCAAGTGAAGAAGCCCACGTTTGGACCTAAGCCTGAGACTGAGTGCTTCTACTGCAAAGAGACTGGTCACTGGAAGCGGAACTGCCCCAAGTATTTGGCGGATAAGAAGGATGGCAAAGTGAAAGGTATATTTGATATACATGTTATTGATGTGTACCTTACTAATGCTCGTAGTGTTGGAAATATGCCCTAGAGGCAATAATAAATTGGTTATTATTATATTTCCTTGTTCATGATAATCGTTTATTATCCATGCTAAAATTGTATTGATAGGAAACTGAGATACATGTGTGGATACATAGACAACACCATGTCCCTAGTAAGCCTCTAGTTGACTAGCTCGTTGATCAATAGATGGTTACGGTTTCCTGACCATGGACATTGGATGTCGTTGATAACGGGATCACATCATTAGGAGAATGATGTGATGGACAAGACCCAATCCTAAGCCTAGCACAAGATCGTGTAGTTCGTTTGCTCAGAGCTTTTCTAATGTCAAGTATCATTTCCTTAGACCATGAGATTGTGCAACTCCCGGATACCGTAGGAATGCTTTGGGTGTACCAAACGTCACAACGTAACTGGGTGGCTATAAAGGTGCACTACAGGTATCTCCGAAAGTGTCTGTTGGGTTGGCACGAATCGAGACTGGGATTTGTCACTCCGTGTAAACGGAGAGGTATCTCTGGGCCCACTCGGTAGGACATCATCATAATGTGCACAATGTGACCAAGGAGTTGATCACGGGATGATGTGTTACGGAGCGAGTAAAGAGACTTGCCGGTAACGAGATTGAACAAGGTATCGGGATACCGACGATCGAATCTCGGGCAAGTAACATACCGATTGACAAAGGGAATTGTATACGGGATTGATTGAATCCTCGACATCATGGTTCATCCGATGAGATCATCGAGGAGCATGTGGGAGCCAACATGGGTATCCAGATCCCGCTGTTGGTTATTGGCCGGAGAGGTGTCTCGGTCATGTCTACATGTCTCCCGAACCCGTAGGGTCTACACACTTAAGGTTCGGTGACGCTAGGGTTATAGATATATTAGTATGCGTTAACCCGAAAGTTGTTCGGAGTCCCGGATGAGATCCCGGACGCGACGAGGAGTTCCGGAATGGTCCGGAGGTAAAGATTTATATATGGGAAGTCTTATTTTGGTCGCCGGAAAAGTTTCGCACTTTATCGGTATTGTACCGGGAGTGCCGAAAGGGGTCCGGGGGTCCACCAGCCCCGGGGGGCCACATGGGCTGTAGGGGGTGCGCCTTGGCCTATATGGGCCAAGGGCACCAGCCCCAAAAGGCCCATGCGCCAAGAGATAAGGAAAAAGGGAGAGTCCTAAAGGGGGAAGGCACCTCCGAGGTGCCTTGGGGAGGAAGGACTCCTCCCTGGCCGCACCCTTCCTTGGAGGAAGGGCCAAGGCTGCGCCCCCCTCTCCCTTGGCCCTATATATAGTAGGGGGGAGGGAGGGCAGCAATACCCAAGCCCTGGCGCCTCCCTCTCCCTCCCGTGACACATCTCCCTCCTCCCGCAGCGCTTGGCGAAGCCCTGTTGGAATCCCGCTACTTCCACCACCACGCCGTCGTGCTGCTAGATCTGCATCAACCTCTCTTCCCCCTTGCTGGATCAAGAAGGAGGAGACGTCGCTGCTCCGTACGTGTGTTGAACGCGGAGGTGCCGTCCGTTCGGCGCTAGGATCATCGGTGATTTGGATCACGACGAGTACGACTCCATCAACCCCGTTCTCTTGAACGCTTCCGCTCGCGGTCTACAAGGGTATGTAGATGCACTCCGCTTCCCCTCGTTGCTAGATTACTCCATAGATTGATCTTGGTGATGCGTAGAAAATTTTGAATTTCTGCTACGTTCCCCATCAGTGGCATCATGAGCTAGGTCTATGCGTAGATTCTATGCACGAGTAGAACACAAAGTTGTTGTGGGCGATGATTTGTTCAATTTGCTTACCGTTACTAGTCTTATCTTGATTCGGTGGCATTGTGGGATGAAGCGGCCCGGACCGACCTTACACGTACTCTTACTTGAGACAGGTTCCACCGACTGACATGCACTTGATGCATAAGGTGGCTAGCGGGTGTCTGTCTCTCCCACTTTAGTTGGATCGGATTCGATGAAAAGGGTCCTTATGAAGGGTAAATAGCAATTGGCATATCACCGTTGTGGCTTTTGCGTAGGTAAGAAACGTTCTTGCTAGAAACCCATAGCAGCCACATAAAACATGCAACAACAATTAGAGGACGTCTAACTTGTTTTTGCAGGGTATGCTATGTGATGTGATATGGTCAAAAGGATGTGATGAATGATATATGTGATGTATGAGATTGATCATGTTCTTGTAATAGGAATCACGACTTGCATGTCGATGAGTATGACAACCGGCAGGAGCCATAGGAGTTGTCTTAATTTATTGTATGACTTGCGTGTCAATGAAAACGCCATGTAATTACTTTACTTTATTGCTAACCGTTAGCCATAGTAGTAGAAGTAATAGTTGGCGAGACAACTTCATGAAGACACGATGATGGAGATCATGGTGTCATGCCGATGACGAACGTGATCATGCCGCGCCTCGAAGATGGAGATCTAAGGCGCAAGATGATATTGGCCATATCACGTCACTTTATGATTTGCATGTGATGTTTGTCATGTTTACATCTTATTTGCTTAGAACGACGGTAGCATAAATAAGATGATCCCTCACTAAAATTTCAAGAGACGTGTTCCCCCTAACTGTGCACCGTTGCGAAGGTTCGTTGTTTCGAAGCACCACGTGATGATCGGGTGTGATAGATTCTAACGTTCGAATACAACGGGTGTTGACGAGCCTAGCATGTACAGACATGGCCTCGGAACACATGCGAAACACTTAGGTTGACTTGACGAGCCTAGCATGTACAGACATGGCCTCGGAACACAAGAGATCGAAAGGTCGAACATGAGTCGTATAGTAGATGCGATCAACATGGAGATGTTCATCGATGATGACTAGTCCGTCTCACGTGATGATCGGACACGGCCTAGTTTGACTCGGATCATGTATCACTTAGATGACTAGAGGGATGTCTATCTGAGTGGGAGTTCATTAATTAATCAGATGAACTTAATTATCATGAACAAAGTCAAAAGGTCTTTGCAAATTATGTCATAGCTTACGCTTTAGCTCTACTGTTTAAGATATGTTCCTAGAGAAAATTTAGTTGAAAGTTGATAGTAGCAATTATGCGGACTGGGTCCGTGAACTGAGGATTGTCCTCATTGCTGCACAGAAGGCTTATGTCCTTAATGCACCGCTCGGTGTGCTGAACCTCAGCGTCGTCTGTAGATGTTGCGAAACATCTGACATACACGTTTTGATGACTACGTGATAGTTCAGTGCGTAATGCTAACGGTTTAGAATTGTGGCACCAAAGACGTTTTGAAACGTCGCATAACATATGAGATGTTCCGAAGACTGAAATTGGGATTTCAGACTAGTGCCCACGTCAAGAGGTATGAGACCCCTGACAAGTTTCTTAAGCCTGCAAACTAAGGGAGAAAAGCTCAATCGTTGAGCATGTGCTCAGATTGTCTGAGTACCACAATCGCTTGAATCGAGTGGGAGTTAATCTTCCAGATGAGATAGTGATGGTTCTCCATAGTCACTACCACCAAGCTATTAGAGCTTCGTGATGAACTATAACATATCAGGGATAGATATGATGATCCTTGAGCTATTCGCGATGTTTGACACCGCGAAAGTAGAAATCAAGAAGGAGCATCAATTGTTGATGGTTAGTAAAACCACTAGTTTCTAGAAGGGCAAGGGCAAAAGGGATACTTCATGAAACAGAAAATCATTTGCTGCTCTAGTGAAGAATCCCAAGGTTGAACCCAAACCCGAGACTAAGTGCTCCTGTAATGAGGGGAACGGTCACTGAAGCAGAACTACCCTAGATACTTGGTAGATGAGAAGGCAGGCAAGGTCGACAAAAGTATATTGGATATACATTATATGAATGTGTACTTTACTAGTACTCCTAGCAGCACCAGGGTATTAGATACCGGTTCGGTTGCTAAGTGTTAGTAACTCGAAATAAAAGCTACGGAATAAACGGAGACTAGCTAAAGGTGAGGTGACGATATGTGTTGGAAGTGTTTCCAAGGTTGATGTGATCAAGCATCGCATGCTCCCTCTACCATCGAGATTGGTGTTAAACCTAAATAATTGTCATTTGGTGTTTGCGTTGAGCATAAACATGATTGGATTATGTTTATCGCAATACGGTTATTCATTTAAGGGGAATAATGGTTACTCTGTTTATTTGAATAATACCTTCAATGGTCTTGCACTTAAAATGAATCTCGATCGCAGTGATACACATGTTCGTGCCAAAAGACATAAAATAGTAATGATAGTACCACATACTTGTGGCACTGCCATTTGAGTTATATTGGTATAAAACGCATGAAGAAGCTCCATGTAGATGGATCTTTGGACTCACTCGTTTTGAAAAGATTGAGACATGCGAACCATGTCTATTGGTATATATGCATGAAGAAAACTCCATGCAGATGGATCGTTTGGACTCACTTGATTTTGAATCACTTGAGACATGCAAATCATACCACATGGGCAAGATGACTGAAAGGCCTCGTTTTCAGTAAGATGGAACAAGAGAGCAACTTGTTGGAAGTAATACATTTGATGTGTGCAGTCCAATGAGTGCTGAGGCACGCAGTGGATATCGTTATGTTCTTACTTCACAGATGATTTGAGTAGATGCTGAGAATATTTACTTGATGAAACACAAGTCTGAATTATTGAAAGGTTCAAGTAATTTCAGAGTGAAGTTGAAGATCGTCGTGACAAGAGGATAAAATATTTATGATATGATCATAGAGATATCTGAGTTACGAGTTTGGCACACAATTAAGACATTGTGGAAAGTGTTACACAATTAATACCGCCTAGAACACCACAGTGTGATGGTGTGTCCGAACATCATGACTGCACCCTATTGGATATGGTGCATACCATGATGTCTCTTATCGAATTACCACTATCGTTTATGGGTTAGGCATTAGAGACAACCGCATTCACTTTAAATAGGGCACCACGCAATTCCGTTGAGACGACACCGTTTAGAGAAACCTAAGTTGTCGTTTCTTAAAAGTTTGGGGCTGCGATGCTTATGTGAAAAAGTTTCAGGCTGATAAGCTCGAACCCAAAGCGGATAAATGCATCTTCATAGAATACCCAAAACAGTTGGGTATACCTCCTATTTCAGATCTGGAAGCAAATAATTGCTTCTAGAAACGGGTCCTTTCTCGAGGAAAAGTTTCTCTCGAAAGAATTGAGTGGGAGGATGGTGGAGACTTGATAAGGTTATTGAACCGTCACTTCAACTAGTGTGTAGCAGGGCATAGGAAGTTGTTCCTGTGGCACCTACACCAATTGAAGTGGAAGCTTATGATAGTGATCATGAAACTTCTGATCAAGTCACTACTAAACCTCGTAGGTAGACAAGGACATGTACTACTCCTGAGTGGTACGGTAATCCTGTCTTAGATATCATGTTGTTAGACAACAATGAACCTACGAGCTATGGAGAAGCGATGGTGGGCCCATATTCCGACAAATGGTTAGAAGCCATGAAATTCGAGATAGGATCCATGTATCAGAACAAAGCATGGACTTTGGTGAACTTGCCCGATGATCGGCAAGCCATTGAGATAAATGGATCTTTAAGAAGAAGACGGACATGGACGGTAATGTTACCGTCTATGAAGCTCGACTTGTGGAAAAGAGCATTTTCACAAGTTCAAGGAGTTGACTACGATGAGATTTTCTCATCCGTAGCGATGCTTAAGTCCGTCGGAATCATGTTAGCATTAGCTGCATTTATGAAATCTGGCAGATGGATGTCAAAACAAGTTTCCTTACCAGTTTTCGTAAGGAAAGGTTGTATGTGATACAATCAGAAAGGTTTTGTCGATCCTAAGGATGCTAAAAGGTATGCTAGGTCCAGCGATCCTTCCATGGACTAGAGCAAGCATCTCGGAGTCAGAATATACGCTTTGATGGAGTGATCAAAGTTTTTGGGTTTATACAAAGTTTGTTAGAAACTTGTATTTACAATAAAGTGAGTGGGAGCGCTACAACATTTCTGATAAGTATATGTGAATGACATATTGTTGATCCGAAATGATGTAAAATTTCTGGAAAGCATAAAGGGTTTTTTGAAAGGAGTTTTTCAAAGGAAGACCTGGATAAAGCTGCTTACATATTGGGCATCAAGATCTATAGAGATAGATCAAGACGCCTGATGATACTTTCAAAGAATGCACGCCTTGACATGATTTTGAAGGAGTTCAAAAATAGATCAGCAAAGAAGGAGTTCTTGGCTGTGTTACAAGGTGTGAGTATTGAGTAAGACTCAAGACCTGACCATAGCAGAAGAGAGAGAAAGGACGAAGGTCGTCCCCTATGCTTTAGACGTAGGCTCTACAGTATGTTATGCTGTGTACCGCACATGAAGTGTGCCTTTCCATGAGTTGGTCAAGGGGTACAATAGTCATCCGGGAATGGATCACATGGCAGCGGTCGAACTTATCCTTAGTGGACTAAGGAATTTTCTCGATTATGGAGGTGAAAAGGAGTTCGTCGTAAAGGGTTACGTCGATGCGAACTTTGACACTAATCCGGATGACTCTGAGTAGTAAACCGGATTCGTATAATAGAGCAGTTATTTGAAATGGCTCCAAGTAGCGCGTGGTAGCTGCATCCACAAGATGACATAGATATTCGTAAAGCACACACGGATCTGAAAGGTTCAGACCCGTTGACTACAACCTCTCTCACAAGCATAACATGATCAAACCAGAACTCATTGAGTGTTAATCACATAGTGATGTGAACTAGATTGTTGACTCTAGTAAACTCTTTGGATGTTAGTCACATGGTGATGTGACCTGTGTTAATCACATGGCGATGTGAACTAGATTATTGACTCTAGTGCAAGTGGGAGACTGTTGGAAATATGCCCTAGAGGCAATAATAAATTGGTTATTATTATATTTCCTTGTTCATGATAATCATTTATTATCCATGCTAAAATTGTATTGATAGGAAACTGAGATACATGTGTGGATACATAGACAACACCATGTCCCTAGTAAGCCTCTAGTTGACTAGCTCGTTGATCAATAGATGGTTACGGTTTCCTGACCATGGACATTGGATGTCGTTGATAACGGGATCACATCATTAGGAGAATGATGTGATGGACAAGACCCAATCCTAAGCCTAGCACAAAATCGTGTAGTTCGTTTGCTCAGAGCTTTTCTAATGTCAAGTATCATTTCCTTAGACCATGAGATTGTGCAACTCCCGGATACCGTAGGAATGCTTTGGGTGTACCAAACGTCACAACGTAACTGGGTGGCTATAAAGGTGCACTACAGGTATCTCCGAAAGTGTCTGTTGGGTTGGCATGAATCGAGACTGGGATTTGTCACTCCGTGTAAACGGAGAGGTATCTCTGGGCCCACTCGGTAGGACATCATCATAATGTGCACAATGTGACCAAGGAGTTGATCACGGGATGATGTGTTACGGAACGAGTAAAGAGACTTGCCGGTAACGAGATTGAACAAGGTATCGGGATACCGACGATCGAATCTCGGGCAAGTAACATACCGATTGACAAAGGGAATTGTATACGGGATTGATTGAATCCTCGACATCGTGGTTCATCCAATGAGATCATCGAGGAGCATGTGGGAGCCAACATGGGTATCCAGATCCCGCTGTTGGTTATTGGCCGGAGAGGTGTCTCGGTCATGTCTACATGTCTCCCGAACCCGTAGGGTCTACACACTTAAGGTTCGGTGACGCTAGGGTTATAGAGATATTAGTATGCGGTAACCCGAAAGTTGTTCGGAGTCCCGGATGAGATCCCGGACGTGACGAGGAGTTCCGGAATGGTCCGGAGGTAAAGATTTATATATGGGAAGTCTTATTTTGGTCGCCGGAAAAGTTTCGCACTTTATCGTTATTGTACCGGGAGTGCCGAAAGGGGTCCGGGGGTCCACCAGCCCCGGGGGGCCACATGGGCTGTAGGGGGTGCGCCTTGGCCTATATGGGCCAAGGGCACCAGCCCCAAAAGGCCCATGCGCCAAGAGATAAGGAAAAAGGGAGAGTCCTAAAGGGGGAAGGCACCTCCGAGGTGCCTTGGGGAGGAAGGACTCCTCCCTGGCCGCACCCTTCCTTGGAGGAAGGGCCAAGGCTGTGCCCCCCTCTCCCTTGGCCCTATATATAGTAGGGGGGAGGGAGGGCAGCAATACCCAAGCCCTGGCGCCTCCCTCTCCCTCCCGTGACACATCTCCCTCCTCCCGCAGCGCTTGGCGAAGCCCTGTTGGAATCCCGCTACTTCCACCACCACGCCGTCGTGCTGCTGGATCTGCATCAACCTCTCTTCCCCCTTGCTGGATCAAGAAGGAGTTGACGTCGCTGCTCCGTACGTGTGTTGAACGCGGAGGTGCCGTCCGTTCGGCGCTAGGATCATCGGTGATTTGGATCACGACGAGTACGACTCCATCAACCCCGTTCTCTTGAACGCTTCCGCTCGCGGTCTACAAGGGTATGTAGATGCACTCCGCTTCCCCTCGTTGCTAGATTACTCCATAGATTGATCTTGGTGATGCGTAGAAAATTTTGAATTTCTGCTACGTTCCCCATCACGTAGTAGCGCCTGGGTATTCGATACTGGTTCTGGTGCTCATAGTTGCAACTCGAAACAGGGGCTACGGATTAAACGAAGATTGTCTAAGGACGAGGTGACGATGCGCGTGGGAAATGGTTCCAAAGTCGATGTGATTGCCGTCGGCACACTACCTCTACATCTACCTTCGGGATTAGTTTTAGACCTGAATTGTTATTTGGTGCCAGCGCTAAGCATGAACATTATATCTGGATCTTGTTTGATGCGAGACGGTTATTCATTTAAAACAGAGAATAATGGTTGTTCTATTTATATCACTACAAAAAAATACACTTCCGTGATGATACGTGTTTGTCACAGTAGGTCGTGTTTTTTGTCATGCATGTACATCCATGACAAATTTATGACAGAATCAAGATAGTCATACCTGTGCTGTCGTAGAAGTGTTCCATGACATTACCAAAATTATCATCACGGAAGTGTCCACTTCCATGACGATAAATCGCGTGTCACGGAAGTGCTTTCGTCAAGGGTGACCGACACGTGGCATCCACCGTAACGAAACGCCGTTAAGCTATCGGGTCGGGTTTTTGGATCCGATAACCCGTTAACAGCCCCGACCAATGGGGATTTTCCACGTGTAAAATCATCATTGGCTGCAGGAGACACGTCTCAGGTCCGCGTTGGCACAGGTGTCACTCATCCAATGGGCGAGACGCGCCTATGATATGTTGACACGTGGACCGGCCCATCAAGTTTAAATGGGTCGGCCCAACTGAAGGCCCACAAGATTTTGCGGACCATAATGGGCCGGCCCAGCTAAAGGCCCATGAGATTTTGCGGACCATAATGGGCTGGCCCAGCTAAAGGCCCACAAGATTTTGCGGGCCATAATGGGCCGACCCAGGTAAAGGCCCACAAGATTTTTGTGTGCCATAATGGGCCGGCCCAGGTAAAAGCCCACAAGATTCTTGCGGATCATAATGGGCCGGCCCAGCTAAAGGCCCACGAGATTTCGCCGACATTAATGGGCCGGCCCAGCTGTAGGCCCACAAGATTTTGAGGACCCTAGTAGGCCGGCCCATTAACTGGCTGCCATGTTTTGGGCCAAATGCCGGCCCATATTTGATCCGGTCCATTAATGGCCTGCCACGCTCCGGGCCTAATAGTGGCCCATATGAGATCCGGCCCGTTAAAAGCCTACCACGTTCTGGGCCAAATTACGGCCCAGATCAGGTCCGGCCCTTTAAGAGGCTTTGGGCTCAATTATGGCCCATATCAGATTCGGCCCGTCAACTGGACACTATGCTTTTGGGCCCACTTACTAAAGGCCCACTTAGTAATTCGGCCTGATATTAGTTTTGGCCTGTTAAGGGCCCGTTTAACATTTCGGCCCTATATTAATTTCGGCCTGTTAAAAGCCCATCATATAGTTGGGCCTAACTACGGCCCGGTTTGCATCCCGCCTGCTCGCAGCCGATATCTGATTGGGCCAAACAAGGACCGAGACAATTTTGGCCTGTTAAAAGCCCGTGATTTGATTCGCACAATCATGGGCCGGGGTTCATTTCGGGCTGCTGCCGGCCCGTGAGCTGTTCGGCATGTTTCAGGCCCAACCTACATCGTGATTGCATGACGGCCCGATTATGTACCGTAATTTTACGGTTTGGCCGGTTTACTGCGAAGACATGATATATATACAGTAAAATAACTGCAGCATCGTGAATAAGAAAAAACCTAGACTATACAATAAAGAAATTACGGCATATTACATCCACTGGGCATCAAAGTTCGCCACTATGATAATAAAGCACAAGCAGACAGCAGATTACATACATTGGGCATCAAAGATCGCCACCAGTGTAAATAAACACGCCGACAAAATAATATACAAAACCGACAGCACTTCAATAGAGTTCAAGAAAGGTTAGCCCTGCTGGGGAGCTGCAGCGCAAGCAGCTGAGCAAGATGATGAGACTGCGCTTGTTCAACACTTATATCTTCCTCACTCTGAAAGATAAACAAGCAGACAGATGACATGTTTTGCACATAAAAGTATCAGTGCTGACAATTCATCACATTTCTTACTGACGAATAAAGTGACACAGTTTAAAATTGCTTTAACACAATATGGTATTGTTCAGGTCAAGACATGGCAGGAAATGACATTGTGAAGGAGTTGGCAGCTTCACGACACCACTGGATTACAGATCAAGAACTCATAAGTATCAATGGTTAGTGTGCTGTCAATTTATACCATTTCAGATTGGCAATAAAGAGACGGTTTAAATAATAGTAGAATGATATGACATTGTTCATAGTTAAGACATTGCAGAATATGACATTGTGCTGTAGTGGGTAGGTTCACCACACCACTGGATTACAGATGAAGAACAGAAGCATACATGCAGTGCAAAAGAAGATTACTTGCTCTGTATAGTTTAATTTACATGGTATGAAGAAGGAACTTGGTTGTACAACTGAAAACATAAATTGAGAAAGGAAAAACTTTTGTTTATGAACTACATAATAAACTGTAAACAAGCAATTTGATGCAAACACCAAAAATAAATAGCTATTGCAGTCATGC
>NC_057802.1:583911964-584038185 GCF_018294505.1 Triticum aestivum | reverse complement strand
AAGCATTGCCTTTATTCTACATTTTGTTAAGAGTAAATATAGATGTGATAATATACAAAAAATGGAGAATATTTAAGATAAGATGAAGAGTGATGCTACATAACCAAGTAGCTATAAATGTAAGTGCAGCGATACAGGCAAAAGGTACAGCCAAGAGCAATGCACAGCTAAACTTCTTCAGTACCAACCTTATGGTAAGAGTAAATATAGATCTGATGTGTAGAAAATGGAGGGCAAAGGAAAATAAGCTGCAGAGTGATGGTACATGAACAACTACCTGTCATTATAAGTACACTGATACAGGACAACATGTACTTACAAGAACAATGCAGAGCTAAAAAAACATTGGCATTCGATATATTCTACACTAATGTAACCATTCATACAGATCAGATAATTTGGAGTGAACAATTGATAAGCAAGCTATCATGCATACTGCTGTCACATAATGAACCAGGTATGTATGCAAATACAGTGATACAGGACAACAGGTACTAACAAGAGCAAAGCAGCGGGCAGCATATTTGCGATATCCTGTCGTTCTTGTCAAACCGGAATTCTTCTTCGAGCAGATTTCCTGCAAAAAAAGATCCGTAAGGCACATGCGGAAAAGTAGAAGTTCAAATTGTCATGTGATTTCATAGACAGTACCTCATCCTGGGAACGAGACCAGTGCATAACAAGGTTTTTCCATTCAATGTCTTCTAAATTTAGCACAGGAGACTTCACCGGAAATTCGTTTATAGACTTGCCATCAAAGTGTGATTTCCTTAGGTAACACCGATACTGCTGCAATGCTTCCTTGAAAAGCACAAGCAAGCTTTGCTCGTCATGACTATCCAGATTGACCCTCGCCTAGTTACAACAATGTAATGTAAATCATTAATGTGTTCAATCAGCAGAAAACAGGAAAATAATAACCATGAATAATAGCACTTACACGTAAGTTGGACAGGAAGATGTGAAAATGGTGTTTGTCTTCACAATAATCTTCCCATGATGGGAATATATGCACGTAGTCCCTAACAACATTGAAAGCATTGTCTTTTAAACTGGGAATAAATGGAATGGGGTTCCAATCTGCAGGAATTGGCCGTCTCTGCAGTTGGGATAGGTCTTCGGCCGGTGGACTTGCTATACTTTTTGCTGGAGTGGGATTTTTCTGTGGTACAGCTGGTACTATGGCAAATGAAATCGGTATACCTTTTGCTGGAGTGCAGGTCCTGTGTGGTGGGGCTAGTGGTGTGGCCAGTGAAGTATGGGTACAGTCTGCTGGAGTCGGTCCTACGTTTTGTGTCACTGGTTGTACAACCAATATAAGTGGGGTGCTGTCTGATTTCTCCGGCACCACCACGTTTTTCAAGGACTTTGCTGGTGCTTCTTCAGGTTCGGCAATCACCCTCTTCCTTTTTGATGTCTGATGCACAAGAACAGCATTTGAGAGGAAAAACATGGTATGATGACAGATGGAATATGTATTGATAATGGATGGGCATGGCATCTCGACATATATGATAAGTAAACTAAGCAGATGGCGGTACAACAAAGTAGAAGAAATGCAAGACAACATATGCAAGATACCCGCAATCAATAAAACATTGGCAAATTAGAACAGACACCTTGATGGGTGAACAGGACAGGCCATCTGCCTTTGACTCCTCGAGGTTAGAATAGTCATTAGGATCATATTCTGAACAAGAATCAACAGGTGGGGAGCGTATGAGTTTCATTGCATCCAGAATGGCACTCAATGCCTTGGTGCCAATTTTGTAAGTCATTGCATTGTTTAGCTTCAAGAGTGGACTGCTGCTAGTGCGACACAAAGCAGCTACACAGATCATAGTGTAGATATAACGGGAAAACCTTAAGCATCAGAGTAAAATCAGCAAAGTGGAACTTGCTGGAATATATGTGCTAGTATTGCCGGTACGGCTAGAAAGGCTTCGGATACCAGCTCTCTTCAAGTGAAGGTGCGGTACTGTTGATATCAGTGTAACTCTCAAAGGCGACACAGCTCCCCGCATTTCCTTGCTATTCTTATAGGATTCAAGTGGGCAGGCCACTACAAATCCTATTCCTATGTTTACAAGATCCTACGAATCAAAGAGGCTCAAAGTGTCCATCACAACCGACCGTATAGACCTCTACACTGCAAATGTCCCTGCTCATCTTTAGTACAAGGAACATACTGTACTACTATCATACTCCCTCCGTTCCAAAATATAAGTCTTGGTAGAGATTTCCACTATGGATCACATATAGATGTATCCAGATACATTTTAGAGTGTAGATTCACTCATTTTTCTCCATATGTAGTCCATGGTGGAATCTATACAAAGACTTGTATTTAGGAACGGAGAGAGTACATATTAAAGAAGAACGGAAGAGGAACATGGTAAAGAAGAGCAAGCGGATTTTGGATAATAAAATGTTGGTTGCGCAGTGCCCACACATGATGAACCAGAGCGCATTAAGAATGCAACTCCCAGCTGTCTCTCGACCATTTCAGGCGGTTGGATGAAGATCCTACGTCTCCTAACCCTTCTTCTTCCTCGTCTCTGATTCTTCCCATACAGAACACCGCATGGGCCACCGGCCGGACCACCGGCCCCCACCGCTTGTGTTCCTCCGCCACCCCCACCCCCACCCCGCCCCAACCCCCACCCGCATCGAGTTTTCTTCGTTCGGCGAGGCCCCACAACCACCCGAGCCCCTTCGATTGCACCGGCGAACTCCGGCGAGCTCTGAAAAATCGACTGACCCAATTTTGAAATTTAGTCTACTGTGATTTAACTAGTGTGGAATATAAAAGGGGAAAACCATAAGCATTGGGAGTATAGTGTTGAGCGTGCCATGGCGGATCTGAAGGTGCAAACCGGACAAAGGCAACTTCGCAACCAAGACAAGAAATCAGAGTAAAGCAGTGGCGATCTATTTTCTTGCTGCGATAAATAAGTTGAGTAGATACGAAAGAGTACCGCCTCTGGTGCGGCGCCGTGTACGCATCTACTGAGAATTCGACAGTGCTGCGGTAGCGATGGCTGTCGGCGGCGTGGAAGTAGATCTAGGAGGGTAGACGGTGGCGGTGGGGCGCGGTGGACGAGACGGTCGTAGGAGCGGCGCCGACAAGGTGGACGACGGCGGGGATGAAGCGAGAGGACGGGATGCAAGGATCCCGGTCCGAAGCCGTGGGTGAGAGAGGTCGATCTCTTGTAATGGACGGCGGCGTCGGGGTATCAGCTCCGGCATGGTGGAGGAGGACGGCGGTGGATGGGGTGGCGGACGGCGGCGGACGGAGGAGGGTGGGGTGGAGAGGGTGTTTTGGCGCCCACGGAGTACGAATGGGGAAAAGGGAGGTAGAGAGGAAGGGGGGAACCATGTATTCAGGGTGCGCTTGTCTCAAATGCGAGGAAATTTACAAACTTAGCCCCCGTTTCAAATTTCTACTACATCACAGCAACATTAGTCGGTTGGGGATAGGACGGTAATCTCGCATACACCGAATATTTGCCGACGAGGGTTTGTTTTTGGCGCCCACCGTGTATGAATATGAATCGGGGAGGGAGTCGATTTCGGCCGAGGACACACTGTTTTGGTGCCCACCGTGTATGAATCCGGGTGAGAGGCGGTTACGTCACGTTTGGGTGAAATTACAAACCTACCCCTATCGAAACCTATAGAAATCCAGCAGATAGGCTTTGCGTGGCAGGGATAGGCAGTAGTGATTTCCATCTCGCAGATTTTGGTTTCGGGCGGTTACTGCGACTTTCCCCGCTTCGTTCAAATTTTGCAGAGTGCACGTTTACCGTGCCAACTCAATTCGAATCCCGTTTGTATTCTATTTTTTTTCGGGCGGGATCCATTTTCAATTGGAATTACATTCTATATACATCATTTTTTATATATACTTTCAAAAGCACAACAAAGAATTCTGCTCCTTTATATGTATAATATGATTTACAAATACAACGATCTTGAAATCTTAAGGTTGAATTCGAATTTTTTTAACCAAATTATGTTCTACTAAAATGTATGGATCAGTAATATCTACATATTAAATAACATAGATGTGCGTGAATTCATATGAGTATGCATGTTTGATAGATCAATTTTGGTTCAAGTATGGATTACATGTATCATCATCTCGAATTCAAATATTTGAATCCCTTTTTTGTTCACTCCTTTCACGCCCATCTCTCTCGCATGCATGCTCCTTCAGGTAGCTATCACTCTCTTTTCTCCAGCTCACCCGCACGCTCACTTCATGTTTCTCCTATCCTCGCAAACATGGTCTCTCAACGTCTCCCTTGAGAAGTGTCACACTCTCCCTATCATTATACATTACACGGTTTTCATTATCTCTCACGTCTCTACTGTTCTCTGGTATCACTCGGTACCTAAGCTTTCTTTTTCACCGCCACACACACAGTCTCCACTCGTCTTTCAATTTGTCTTTCTCTCTATGGGATTCTCTCACACACCCTATATGTCTCTACATATGACTCATACCACTAAAATTACTCTCTCTCTCTCTCTCTCTCCTGTAGACACAACATTTGTTGCGGTCTCCTTTTCGTCTCCATCCCAGACTGACATTATTCATTTGTTTACCGATCAGACAACCCCGACTACCGTCTCCTCTCTCTCTCACAGACACACACACACAACTCCTGCTTCCACTCCCCTTCCCGACTACCGTCTCTCTTTCACACACACAAAACTCTTGCTTTCGCACCCCGACTCGTATTTCTCTCACAAACATTTATCGACTAGCTAGCCTCTAGATAGGTTTATACACCCGCACACTTGTGCTTCCACCATCGCATACATGTCTCTCTCCCGCTCCTTGTATCTATGTAGATTTTTCTTCCCTTCTTGAGACACGCCCTCTCGATCGTGCACACACACACTATCGCCTCATTTTAAGCTGATACCTATCGCACACACACTCCTTGTGTCTTTGTCACACATGCACTCCGTCCTCCTCCACTCTCCCTCTCTCTCACACACATGGGCTTTTTGCAACAACTAGCAAGATGCCCATGCGTTGCACGGAACATCAAGATGCATTTGTATGAGTAGTTTATCTTGTGGTGGAAAAGGATGAATGAGGGAAGGCCTTATTTGCAAATGTGGAGAGGGGTGTGGGTATCTTTTTGCAAAATTGCCATAGTTTCCTTCCTATCCGTCAGATATAGATCGGACGGCCTATATTGCAGGATGGCAGGCACACGATCATCACCGACAATGCTTTTTATAAGAGTAGGGATAAAAAATAGAGTTGGTGATGATGGTGGGCCTGCCATCCTGCAATGTAGGTCGTCCGATTTATATCTGGCGGATAGGAAGGAAATATGGCAATTTACCCGCACTCTTCACCACATTTGCAGATAAGGCCTTCCCTCGTTCATCCTTTTCTCCCACAAGATCTTGATGTTCCGTGCAACGCACGGGCATCTTGCTAGTAAGAGTAGAAATTAGACATATACCACTTCTCGAATCTTGAAACCAACAACATTCCTCCCTTATCTCATCAAAACCGCCAAAGGAATATATTTTGAGTGAAACATAACATATTTTTAGTGATATACGTATTTCAAAACTAGACTTTTTTTCTATCAAATCGGTGAATATGTATTAATCTACTTTGATCATGTGGCAACGCATTGGCACATTGCTAGTAGTTATTATAATTTTTTGGACACCAGACAAACGGTGGAGTACATATACGAAGAGAAGAGGCGCACACACGCAGTCGGCCTCTCGCTGTCTCGCACACATGAGTGTTACGTAAAGGCGACGTTAACAAATAAACCCTAAAACCCTAGGTGCACGATTGCTGCATTCGCGGGTACCGGGTACGTGGTGGAGCACCTTTGTAGGAATAGTCAGCTCGCGTGATAATTTGATCCGTAGGAGTTGATGGTCGGGACTCGGGACCACAGGTGAACGACTTGGAGCGCGGTGGCTCGCCAGTTGCCACAGATCGAGTAGCCACGTTTAAAATATCGTTTTTTAGCGGGGTTAAGAGTTCCGATTTTCAATGGCGCGTTATAAGTAGTAAGTAGTTTTTAGAACGATTTGTATGGAGCGAAAATGGAATTCATAGTACTACGTACCTCCTTGGCGTATGGTTGTATGGTTTTTTTTGCGATGGAGGTTGTATGGGTTTATGTTGCGAGATGTTGAACCTGGTAGTTCTAGGGCAAATACTATGGTTTAGATTTAGATGCTTGTTTTCAGTAATGAAAATCGGAAGGGGAAACCCTTCTTTGATTAAAAAAAAACTACTACCTCCATTCTGGTTTACTAGTCCCCATCGTACTTTGGGTCAAAGTTTGTCCACGAATTTTACTTGTAAAATGTAAATGGAAAACGAGATTTTGTTATACCCAAACAAAAAAGGACTGGAGGGAGTGATTGCTCTGACACGGACGCGACCTCTCATAGCGCAGGCATTGAACCGGCACGCCGGCCAAGAGGGCCGCACTCGCTGCAGGCCCGGCTGAGCACGCCTCCTCGCCGCGTGCAACCAGCTTAAGACTGCCCCGCCTGCCTTCATTGAATCCGCGCGTGTGCCGGCAACACGTCCTTCCGCGAGCCGGCAGGCATTTTAGAACACAAAAAATGACTAAAATATTAATTGAGTTTCTGGACTTTTAATGTGCATAATCTAAATATGAATTGCATGCACATGCTCCAGTGCACCAAAGTGGGTTGAAAAATCACATGTGTGTCCTTGGTTGAATTTCCAGGTCCCATGGACGAAATGAGAATGAAATTCAAACATCTGGGCGTCATGACTCGGCCGAGAACATCGAGAAACTTTGATTTTAAATTCATTTAAATCCAAAACTCGCCTGGAAATCACGAAACTTGGCATGGTGTCATGTCATGGCACTAACATGTTGTGGTAAAAAATTGGGCCGATTTGGAAGCTCGTGGTTCTAAGAGGGAACGTGCCACCTTTGAGTGTGAAACGATATACGCTGCCCCCCCTTGAGTTTCTTAACAAAGGCAACATAGAACTACATTAGTGCCCTATTAAATTTTGGAATTATTCCGGGTTCGTTTGTCGTTTTTTATACATTAATTGAGTTTCTGGTCATTTAATGTGCATAAGTCAAATTTGAACTACAAGCACATGCTCTCGTGCACCAAAGTTGGTTGAAAAATCACATTTGTGTCCTCGGGTAAATTTCTAGGTCCCATGCAAGAAATGAGAATAAAATTAAAACATCTGGGCATCGTGGCTCGGCCGAGAACATTGAGAAACTTGGTTTTAAAATTCTTGTAAATCCAAAACACGTCTGAAAATCATGAAACTTGGCATGGATGTCATGTCATGGTAAAAAAATTGGCCGAATAGGAACAAATTTTGGTATAAGCTTCTTGCAAACCGAAGCTTCTCTCAAGAAGGCTCGTGGTTCTGAGACGGAACGTGCCACCTTTGAGTGCGAAACGATATACGTTGTCCCCCTTGAGTTTATTTACAAAGGCAACATAGAACTACATGAGTGCCCTGTTAAAATTTTGAATTATTCCGGCTTCGTTTGGCCTTATTTACACATTAATTGAGTTTTTGGTCATTTAATGTGCATAATTCAAATTTGAACTACAAGCACATGCTCCCATGCACCAAAGTTGGTTGAAAAATCACATTTGTGTCCTCGGGTGAATTTCTACTCCCTCCTTCCATCTATATAGGTCCTAATGCGTTTTTCGAGGCTAACTTTGACCAAACGTTAGAGCAATAATATATGACATGCAACTTACACAAAGCATACCTTCAAATTTGTATGTCAAAGGAGCTTCCAATAATATAATTTTCATAGTATACATCTCATGTGCTATTAATCTTGTCAATAGTCAAAGGCTGTCTTGAAAAACACATTAGGCCCTATATAGATGGAAGGAGGGAGTAGGTCGCATGCAAAAAATGAGAATAAAATTCAAACATCTGGGCATCGTGGCTTGGTCGAGAACATTGAGAAACTTGGTTTTAAAATCATGAAACTTGGCATGGTGTTAGTACCATGCCGTGGTAAAAAAATTGGCCGAATAGGAACAAATTTTGGTATAAGCTTCTTGCAAATCGGAGCTTCTCTCAAGAAGGCTCGTGGTTCTGGGAGGGAACGTGTCTCCTTTGTGTGCATAATTCAAATTTGAAATACAAGCACATGTTCCAGTGCACCAAAGTTGGTTGAAAAATCACATGTGTGTCCTCGGGTAAATTTCTAGGTTCCATGGAAGAAATGGGAATGAAATTCAAAATTCTGGGTGACGTGGCTGGGTTGGAAACATTGAGAAACTTAGTTTTTTAATTCTTGTAAATCCAAAACACGCATGAAAATAATGAAACTTGGCTTGGTGCCATGACATGGCACCAACATGATGTGGTAAATTTGCAGTCCAATTTGCGAAGGCGCACACATTAACAATCAACAAAGTCATTTTGGAACAAGTGCTGTCACGTTACAATCGGAAACACAAGTATTATTGAAACCATGGGCGTTCTACTTACTAGTACCATTTACGTGCCGCCATCCCCATTTTTTATTAGCTAGGAGGCGCCGTGCAGGGTAGCTATTTGAGTACAAGAGGCGTGCGATCAGACCCCTGCGCGTGCTTATCGGGAGGAGAGCCCTTTGACCTCCATCTGCCGTCCACCTCTCTCCCAAGGTCTCTATTAATGCCACCCGAGCCTCTGTTTAATGGCGTGGCTATGTCTCACTCGACTGAGATTTAAGAGAAAAAAAAGAAAATCTGAAAGCACGGATCTTGATGTAAGATCCGACAGACCTATATAGCATCTACTGCGACTTATAGCAAGACTGATGAATATATAAGGACGATTATTATTATTTTGATCAAAGAAGGGCTTGCCCCTTCCGATTTTCATTACTGAAAACCACCACAATTCACAAGAAGTTCAGCACAACTCGTTGAGAAACCACAATTCAAGGGGCGGAGGCACAAGGGGTAGTGGAGCACGGTGAGGTCCATCGAGACCTTAGAGAGCTCCATCGTCGGGTCCTGTTCGGTCTGCATGATCTTGCCCTCCTCGTGCACAACCATCTCTCGACTTGGGCCGGGGTATTACAAAGCTTTACCGTCACATATTTTATACTACTTCAAGGCGCATTAAATCAACACATGCAAGTATCAAAAGGAGAGTCACGGCATGCATGCATGTGTTGTAATTAATGCATCGGTAAACGCAAATTATTGAAATATATCGAGTGCAGTGCTTTGATGTGTCGCGTCAACTCGTACATCAACGAGAAGTTTGATTATCCTCTCCCTCGCGGACTTAACTGCACCTGCCTTTGGCTGTATGCCAGGTTGGCCACACACCTGTCGGGCCCACCTGTCATACACGCAAAGGCAGGAGCGTCCCTCCCTCGCCCATGAGCGTGGTGGCTGGCAAGACTAGGAGAAGCTTTCGCTACATGCTCTCCCTCCCGCACGCGGTGGACATGCAGCAGTTCAATCGGTGTCAGATGGCCAGAAGCGTACTGTAGTACTCCTCCAGTGCAGTAGTACTCCATCATTGTTTGACTTCCCGAAGAGGCGAAGAGCCAAGCGCAGCCCGGACGCTCGTGTGGCAGTTTCATGTGTAGAGTAGTCTAGGATAGCGTGTACCGTGCCTGTAAGCTTAAAATCGTTGGGGTCGGCTCCATGCTATGTGGCCGTCTCGAAGTTTAAAAAAAAAGTCTTCTGGCCCTACCTGACACCCTGGTGATTGTAGTTTGCACGCTCATCTGGTCAAGACATGAATATATATTTTAATTTGTTTTTTTCGAAAAGGGGGGACTCCCCGGCCTCTGCATCAGAACGATGCATACGGCAACATATATTTTAAGTTGTGGTGGGTAAATGTTAGAGGTTGCAGCAAATATATTGTACACTGCGGGTCTTTCAGCCAAGTTTAGAGGCAAGCATGTGGGGCCAGTGCTATGATGTGTCGCGTCAACTCGTACAACGAGGAGAAGCTTGATTTTACTACACGCCTTCTCCCTCACCCATGCGCGCGGTTGCTCGCAAACGAGGACAGGCTTTTGCTTAGTAGTACTTCTACAACAAGCTATCCGTCCCGCTCGCGGTGGACGGACATGCAGCAGTGGATTCGACACTGTAGAAGCAGTAGTAGTAACATCATTGTTCGTCTTCTCGAAGAGGCGAAGAGCCAAGCGCAAACCGAACGTTGCAGTTGCGAACATTGGAACACGCATATAGCCAGGCTCTTTCATGAGACAAAATTGCTATGTGAGCCCACTATTGTACTTGTACGTACAACTACTTGCTAGTATAGCCATGTAAACCAGAAAGGAGTATTTGCCCTTCTAGAGATTTCAACAAGTGACTAGACTACACCGAGACGGAGTACATATGGAGCAAAATGAGTGAATCTGCATCGTAAATAAATACGTACTAGTTCTATCGTTTTCCTCTCCGAGGTGCACATATTGAGTATACTGACTAGTCTCTTTTTGACACGCATTTACGTTTTTTACACAGTACAGACGCAAGCGCTCATATACACGCGCATACACTCACCCCTATGAACGCACACACGCACGACACTATCATCTTGAAATTTACGAAGTAACCATAGGCACCTCGTCGTCGACAATGTAGGAAAATTATGAGGGGGTCTGTCCAACAGTGTTCCTTGGCTCACACCTAGCATCATGGTGGTCGAACTTGGAGTCATTCATCTGGTACACGTGGCATCTCAGATCTGGACACAAGGTGACGCGACCTCTTACTTCCTCCGCCATTTGAAGCGGCGCGCCGGTGGAGGGCTAGCATACTCCAATATTAGGTTGGCTCTACGTGATGTGGCAACTTCATATACTAACCGGATGCTGGCTATATTCCCTCTGTAAATAAATACATGGTGTATTGTTTTATTCCTATCGGCGAGGCAACTTAATGTCTTTTTGCTACTTAATAGGATTACATGCAATGAACTAACCACCGCATGTGATGTTTGGTAGTCTCAAGTAATTGAAAGCATGCACGTGCACGGAGGGGGACGCAGCTTCATTGACTTACTACACCTACCTTTGGGTGTATGACACGTGGGTCCAACGGGCGGCTGGCCAACCTGTCATACAGCGAAAGGCAGGTGTAGTAGAGGGGTGAGGAGTAGATGGCCAACACGCACGTGAATTCAACGCAGTCTGCACTTCTCATATAAAGGCTCCCGCGAGTCCACTCTACGAAATCCTACGCACCTACGCACCTAAGGGCAAGAGTGATCACTCCAATCGCAAGATCAGTTGACTAGAAGCTAGACCCATGGAGGCGATTAGCACGAGCATCAGCCGGCTGTGCCAGATGGTCCACGATGCCGGCCTGCATCCTGGCACCGAGGAATGTCTCCAGGTAGTGCTTGAGGCCGCCAGGGCGAGGGGCCGCTTGGACGACAGCTTCGTCTCCTTGTTCGACAAGGTCCTCGTCGGCTTCCTCGACAAGTTCACCGTCGTCAAGAAGCTCGCGGACGACCTTGACGTACGCCTCCAGCCCACGCGCCCAGGCTCTGCGATGCCTGCCACCCTCAACAGCCTCTATGGTGACAACCTCTTCGACGCACTGGTGGCCCTGCGACTGCCCGCCGTCGCGCCGGAGAATGTCCACCTCGAGGTCGCGCTCGCCGCGCAGCGCCTGGCGCAGCAAGACACCATCGACATAATCACCCACGTCTACGCGCAAATCGTCCACAAGGACTACTACATGCAAGAGGAGGACGATAGGACGCTGGCCTTCTTGGACCGCAGGGCAACCTTGGACGGCATTGTTTAGAAGCACGTTGAGCTTGCCGCCAACGCCGCCACTCCTCACACGTCGGTTGGTGACCCGGTGCACTAGGGCGTGAGGATGTCGTTGATGGATCCGTATGTATCTTTATCTTTCCGTCAAATCCATGTAGTAGTATATGGTACTACTAGTAATTATCTTACCTTTCGCATCAAGTTCATAATTTTCCTACGTACTCCATGCATGAACCGTGCCAGAACCAAACTTCTCATTACTCTAGGGAAAATCGTTATTTCTATCTATCGGTCGCCCCATGGAGTAGAACCAAAATTTACAAGTTACAAGTTCAAAAGGAAAATCCTGCCGTGTTCGCGTCGCACCCGCACAGGGTTTGTCCGGCACGCCGCTCAAGGGGGAATGCGTGCTGTATTGCATTTTCACTTACAAGTGGGACCGCAGTTGAGCAAACCGACTATCGGCAAACCCCCACCCCACCCACCGTGCGATGGCTGAGAAAACAGGAGGGAGAAGAGATGGCTGTAGCTAGCACGGACTCCAAGAAAATTGGTGTCGGATGGGACTCGTGTGGGTGGCGTGTGCCGTACTGCTAGACATGGATGCTAGTTATGGCCCATGCCACCCCACTATATCGAGGTGCTGGTTACTCCACTATATCGAGTATGTAGAACAAATTTCCTGGAGTCCGTGCTCGGCCCTCCTCTATCTCTCTTCTTAGCCAGCCAGCAGACGCGCGGAGCCCATCGTCTGTTTGCTCATATGCGGTCCCACATGTCAGTGAAAACGCAAGAGGACCCACTGAACCTGCACATCTTTCACCTCGACGTGCTGGTGATAAAAACAAATCAAATAAAGATCTTCGGTGGTCGTTTTTGGAGTTACTCAAGAGTAGTAAGATTCTATTTACAGTTTAACCCAAGATGCACATCACGTGGCTTCACCTACCACTCTATTTTCTTGCATGACACGACCTGGATGCTGGATGTCCCACGTGTCGGCAAAAGGAGGAAGAACTCGACCAAATCTTCGGTTGTGCTCTCGGATTAGACTAGTTGTGCTAACTAAAAATTTTATTGTGTAGAATGGATGCAAGTTTTGGTATTGGGAAGAAGAGTACAATGATATATTGATAGAGCACAATTTAGTAGATGTTCTAGCACTTTTAGCTAGCATAGAGGCTAGAGATGAGACTAGTGCACTTGTTGATAGAATAGAGGCTAGACACGTCTACTTCTTTACACTCGAAGAAGAAAGAAGCACGCAAGATCGAGCCTTCGCAGATCAACAATGAATGCATCGAGAAGGCACTAATTCAACTAACAGGAGCAGTTATGGAAGTTGGATATCTTCTAAAATGTATTCTTGTGGTTCTTGTTTTCTTTGGTCTTGCTTTTCTAATCAAAATTTTGGTGATGTATTTCCATGTACCAAAAAACCAATGATGAAAAAAAGATATGTGTTTGCAAAGAAAAATCTACGCGGCCGGGATGTGGTCGCGCGTTCGGCGCACGACCACCGCATCCGAGAAATGGCCCGGACACGACCCCATTGCCCTACCCAAACGGACAGAATCCGGGCAAAACAGAGGTCCGTTTGGGGTCGTGCGTTGGAGTTGGCCTTACAAGTGGGACCTCAGTTGAGGAAACCGACTATCGGCAAACCCCCACCTCGCCCGCCGCGCGATGGCTGAGTCAGAGAAACGACTAGGTTGAAGAGATTGCTGTAGCACGGACTCCAAGAAATATGGTGTCAGATGGAAGTCGTGCTGGTGGTGTGCGCCGTACTCCTGGACGTGAATGCTTGTTCTGGCCCATGCCACCCTACTACTCCTAGTACTACTTATAGTAGTAGTATCGAGGATTCGAGGTGCTGGTTATGTACAGCGAACACATTAACATATGGCCCACCTCACACTGTGGCCAAATTTCCTGGAGTCTGTGCTAGGTTAAAAAGTGTTCTTTGTGAGGATGGGTGGCTGGTCTCAAGTTTAAAAATTGTTGTATTACGTACGTAGACGTAGAGATAGTGCAGCATGTGAAGCTAGTACAAATAGTGTACTATTGTTGATTGGACTCATCCGATAACCTGTTGCAATGCATGTACAATTATGTATTCGGAAAATATTTTTTGCCTCGTCGCAGCACCCACTCAGAGAAGCGACTCGATAGCCATTCATAAATTTAGTAAGTTTATCACAGGCATATCATTTTATTACATAGAACAGGTCATCAACCCACAACAACAATGAGGATAGATTATAAATACTAAAGTTTTCATCACACAACAAATAACAAGCAATGAAATGAACTTCAACTCAACCAATCCTCGGCGTTGGAAACGCTTGCTTTGAACCACAAGTGATTCTCTGGGAAGGGCCAACTATTGTAAATCTCGAGGCCAACACAGGACTGATCATCTAGGCTGAAGCGGCCTACTATATCACGACCAGGGTAGGTAACCACCGAAATGTCTGACATATAGATACAGTTGCTTCTCATAAATGGTAGTAACGTTGTGTCAACAGCAGCTGGATCGGCTTTCACCATCATTGGATAGTTTTGTCCAAGGAAGAGCGAGTTTACTCCAAGAGCGAGTTTACTCCAAGAGTAGTAATAAATAACTTTGATGTGTCCCGTCAACTCGCAGAACGATGAGAAGCTTGCTTACTACGCCTTCTCCCTCGCCGACGCGTGGGCGGTGGCTCGCAGCACGAGGAGAAACTTTTGCTTACAAGCGGTGGACGTGCAGCAATTCATTTGGTGTCAGATTGCCAGAAGTACTACTGTAGTACCATCATTATTGTTCGACTTCCGAAAGAGGAGAAGAGCCAAGCGCAAGGTCACCTACTAACCTAGTACAGTACTACTATAGCCAAAGCTGGTCCACCTTTTAGAGCATGGTTAATAAATATAGGCGGTTCTTGCAGCGGCACATCATTTAGAGCAAGTACTCTCTTCGTAGGAACAAAGGAAGTGAAACAAAAGTTGGAGTGGATGCTAGATTGCCAATTAAAAGATGATAACATAGGAAAAAAATCCTATAGCATTCTATCCTATGAATCAAACGACCAATGTAGGAAAATTATGAGGGGGGTCTCTCCAACAGTGTTCCTAGGCTCACACCTAACATCACAGTGGTCGAACTTGGAGTCATTCATCTGGTACACGTGGCATCTCAGATCTGGACACAAGGTGACGCGACCTCTCACTTCCTCCGCCATTTGAAGCGGCGCGCTGGTGGAGGGCTAGCATACTCCAATATTAGGTTGGCTCTATGTGATGTGGCAACTTCATATACTAATCGGATGCTGGCTATACTACTACGGTACTCACACTCCAAGAAGTGACTCGAAAACCATTCATAAATTGAGTCTATGACATGCATTCGCAACTGAAATGTACCATTCATTAAATACAACAAGTCATCAACACACAACGACAACGAGGATACATGTTGGATTATAGATTATTTCCAACAAAACATTCTAGCAAATACTAAAGTTTTCATCACACAACAAATAACAAGCAATGAAATGAACTTCAACTCAACCAATCCTCGGCGTTGGAAATGCTTGCTTTGAACCATAGGTGCTCTGGGAAGGGCCAGCTATTGTCAATATCGAGAGCAACGCAAGACTGATCATCCAGGCTGAAGCGGCATATATCAGGACCAGGGTAGGGAACCACCGAAATGTCCGAGGTATAGATACAGTTGCTTCTCATAAATGGTAGTAACGTTGTGTCAACAGCAGCTGGATCGCCTTTCACCATCATTGGATAGTTCGGTCCAAGGAAGAGCAAGTTTGTTCCAAGACTATCAATACTGAACCAGGGAGAAGGTGTTTGCGCTAGCACACTAGTATCCGTCCTGAATACCATGCAACGGGTGTTGGAATAGGTCAGGAGAGGGCGACCATGGGCGACAACACCTGCTTCCTCAGTAGTAACAGTCTGAGTGCACTGTATACAGACAAGAAGAGGTGATCCATCAGAATTAGTTGCCAGGCGCCATTGAGTATATAAGTTCTGCTCCTCCTCATGCTCGTGATCATCACCATCGTCATCTCCCCCTTGCTTATAAATTTTTTCAAGTATAGGTGGTGGAATGTTCACAGGACCTTGGAAACACAAGAGGAAGGTTAATTAGTAAAGGGAAACTTGCTAACCCGCATGCATGTGGATGAAAAAAAATTATAATTACGGTGGAAGACAAATGTACCGAAACTACGAGGATCCCATGCAAAAACAGTGCCACGAGTGGTGGCAGCAAACACAAGATCCTCGTATTCAATTGCATCACAGTACACATCCGTGTATAGAAACTGATTTTTGAGCAATATCCATCCAGTCGAACCACGAAGGACGGCAACAAGCTTGTCGAAGATAGCAACAACTTGATAGTTCTTGTAATTCCAAGAGCGGTTGGGAACTCGACAAATTGCTATCTTTAGTAGACGACAGTCACCATGATCGTATTTGAACGTACGTAGATCATCTGTGTGCTCAACCTCAGGGCACTCGGAGATTTTTGGAAGAGGAATCCGCTGACGAGTGTACACATTCACAAGTTCCCACTCGCAATTGTACCCAATATAAACAACCCAATCTCCATTTGTGCCAGCCTAGGACTTACCCTTAAGCGATGGCATCTTGACATCACACGTATCATTATCAAGCGGCATCAACTTGCACAAGGCGAGGCCTCCGTCGTCCGCGCCCATGCGAACAGGCTTATAGCGAAGAAGATAAGGGAGATCAAACCGCTCCTGGACCCTTGGGTTCCTTGTAATGATGTTATTAGTTGAGTCGAGAATGGGCTTGAACGAACCTGCCATGCTAGCCGAGGTGATGACGTCGCACCGATCAATGAGTTCCCCCACCATGTCATCTTTCAGATCGGGGCAAGAATAACTTGGTCGTTTCCGGCTTGTTCCCTCCATGGAGAAGACCATCGAACAATGGCAGAAGGAAGGGTGAAGGCAAATGGAGGAGGGAGGAAGGGCGTGCGACAGCAGTTCCAAATCGAGAGGGAAAGGCGAAGAGTCGGTGGACGGTTGCCAGTTTGCCACGGTACACGAAGAGGCGCCCCGGCCTACACGTCCTTTCGGAAATTGTACAAAAGGACTCACCGTCATCTCACTGACATGTTGGAACGGGACCACATGTCAACAAAACATCGTGTGTAATTTCTCGTGCAAAATGCGATCTGGCCGCGTTGGCCCGAGGTGCCGCATTATTTCTCGACTTTATTTTTTAATGGCGTGTCGTTCAGTTTTGAAGCACGACTAACTGGTACTGTTTGCAGAGAAAATATAAACTACTCTACCACTACTCCACCTCTAGTACTAGTAGTATAAAAAAGATATATAGGCTGGAGCTTCAGAGCTTTCTTGCTAAGGGCTGCCCACTTGCTTATCACACTATCACCCTCTCTCCAGATCTAAAAAAGACGGCCTCTCTCTCCCTCCTCACCGGTGGTCACAGATCCGCCGAGGAAGAAAAGGACGTGCAGTGTTGACGCACTCGTCGTCGGCGAGCGAGGTCACGCACTGACGACAAGGCCGTCCGCTCAGACCTAGCGCCCGCGCGGGATGGCCTCCGTCCCCAAGCTCGCTGTCGTAGTGCGTGTGGAGGACGATGACCACGAGCGAAGCCACTTCCCGCCGACCCTCAGGTATGCTACCTCTTTTCGAACCAAACCCTTGTTCTATTGCGCCATCTGCCATGTCGCTGCATGTGGATCTTTTTCCACTCCACCATCTTCCCAATTTGCTATCCTCTGCTCTGCTGGTCACGCAGACGAAAACCTTAATTTGCACTATTAAAGGAAACCCTACTTCATGCAGACTAATCCATGTCTGGGTTGAATAAGGAAAGGAAGGGAGACTGTACTGTCCAAGAGAGTAGGCATTGAACCCGCATCTAGGTTGAGAAGGGGAAAAATCAGTAGCTAAGGAACGAGTCTCGTGTCTCTTGGCGGAAGAAGGGTAGAAAGGCATGACAACGCAATAGAGAATGACCAGGTCGATCGGTTTGTTGTCCTCACATAGGAAAAAGGTGGCTAAACATAACAAAAAGGGGACGTAATCCACATATGCTGCCTGGATATTTGTTGCTCTGGGCAACCATACCTCCCTCACCACTCAATGCGTCCGTGGAGGTACATCGTACTGGTGCGCCCACTGTCCGAATGGGCCTCGCATGCTCTTAGTCTAACTTTTTTGCTGTTAGTATAACGCCAGCAGTCAAGTCAAGCAATGCTACTACTAAAGTGATGCCACATTTAACTAATGCCGCACTCAGTCTAATGGCACCGATAAATTTAAGCAATGCCATTTAATGTCACTGGATTATTTCAGGGTTAGCTGTTGATTGTGGATGTATTAAAGATTTTTCAACAAAGGCATTCTAATGATGTTGCACAGCCAGTATACCAACGATGAAACTTGTTACTACCTTCAGATTTTTGCACTGTTAATGCTTATAGATCACATACCTCACTTTCATGAGATAAGTTAATTTTTTTGTACAGTGTCACCAAAATGCCAAGGCGCTGATGTCATTTTATTTTGGTTAAACTGCACAAAAAATTATGAAGACAAGAGGAAAGGTTAAGAGTGGGCACCTCTTCCTCCGGCTGTTCTCTTGATTCGTTCGATCAAGTTTTTATGTTTGATCGATTATCAAGATTGGGATAGCAATTTTTAAGGTCCCCCGAGTTCGAAATGATATTTACCTTGGAGGTACATGGTTTGCAATCTTTTATACTGTCATTAGTTAATAATGCTAGTTACCTTCAGACTTTTGTATTTGGTTTAATGCTCATGCACAGCTAGTATACCAATGTTGAAACGTGTTACCTTTACATTTTGTATTGTTAATTCTTATAGAAATCTTCCAGTGCCAGAGTTTATTGAAATATGTTCAGTAAAACCATTGTACTATACCCTGTAATAAAATAACTACTCTACTGTTGCACTAGCCACTAGATTAGTGTATATTTGTAGCATTCGAAATTTCGAATGGTGTTGCATTAGCGTATGGACATAAATAAAGGGTGGCAAGCTTTCCCAGATATGTGCTCAAGAAAACTACTACCTGTTTTTCTAAATACTAGTAGACGTTTGGGTACTTTAAACTGAACCGCAAAAACCTCTTATATTAAGGAACAGAGGGTGTAGAGTTCACTCAAATTATCTCGGTAAAGCTAGTCACGCCTTTGTTAAAATTAATGTTCATTATGTTATCGGAGGAGGTCTGTAAGTTTGTCTCTAATGCCTGTCGACTACATACCTGACATCATGATGTAATGTTAAGCCATTTCCTTTTGTACAGTGTCACTGAATTGTCAAGGCGGTGATGGCATTTTATTTTAGTCGAACTGCACAAAATTTGCTTAAAAGAAGAGGAAAGATCAGGAATCGATCATTCTTTCAGAAAGAACTATATATGCCTTTCTGACATCAGCCTCTGTTGCCTTATTTATTCCTTCAAAACGATGGTTAGAAACAGTCTTGCTACCTTTTCCCATTAAGAAATTGGAATGCTTATATTTGTGAGTCTATGCTTCAACTAGTGCCACTTTTATAGTAATCACACTTTCAATATCGATGCAAACAGGGATGCTCGAGTTTAGTGGAACTGCACAAAAAGTCCAACTGGTTCAACATTAGGAGCATGTTTTCTCCCAAACCTTTATATCCAATTGGTGGCACTATGAGCTGTTCATTAAGAAGGTACATGGTTTGCTACTATCTTGCTACTCTTTTTGTGCTATCATTAGATAGTAATACTAGTGGTTTGCATGTGAATTTATTGGCAGGGTGGACCTACATTGGAGGTGCAGGACATGATTCTATGACTGGATGCTCAATTTCGGTTGTATCGGTTTCACCTCTTCCGTCACTGCGAACATGGATATCCTTGGTCTGATGAAGAATAGGCGCTATATTTCTGCTCTGAACAAGCAAATCAATTCAGTATGAAATTGTCCGGGGCAAAACATGACTGTATCAAATTGTCCAGTGCAAAACATGACAGATCTAAGCGGAAGAGACATGTTTAAACCGAAAATACAAGGTGGGGTATATGTTTACTAGCTGCTTGATATTTGTGCAGACAGAGATGTCTGCCCGTTGCTATTTAGCAAACACACAAAGTGACCGCAATTTTGGTTGAACTGCACAAGAGATTAGTATAGTCACTGCATGCAGTGCCATTCGAAAATAGACACAGAAAGATTGGATAGTCACTTCACTGACTGCAGAAAAGTAGTACTGTACTATTTATTGGCCAACACTAGGTGCTTCATTGCTTTGGTCTGATTATACAATGGGCATCATTTTGCCTAAGTTAAAGTTTGTATTCTGAAAATAGTCTCGCCGTGTGATCAAGAGAAGACCAAATCATATTGTAGTGGATGTTCCTCCATCATGGGTGGTTCATTCCCATGGTTCCAGCTGTTGGTGAAACCACTTACGTTTGCAAGAGGAATTTTAGACTTCAAAAACAAATTTTTCATTCAGTCTATACTGAATGTTGGCCAAGAGAAGCATCCATGATAGTAGGAAGAACATATGTTTTTTCTAGATCTTTGCTTTTGGAGCTAAATATTTGTATATGATCTGTGAATCATTGAGATGCATTAACATGTTGATCTTATGTATGGGAATCGTACTAGTTGGTTTTAGTTGTGGCTGATCTTTGCTTTTGGAGCTACATATTTGTATATGATCTGTGAATCATTGAGATGCATTAACAGTTCCATATATCTGTTCGCTCAGTGTTTACAAGTTACCGATCGATCACTAGCTAGCCTACTAATGCGCTCCTGGCTATTTTAGTTGCGACGCAAGATCCGAAGTGGAAGT
Organism: Triticum aestivum; assembly: GCF_018294505.1. NCBI lineage: Eukaryota > Viridiplantae > Streptophyta > Magnoliopsida > Poales > Poaceae > Triticum > Triticum aestivum. The sequence continues at coordinate 584,017,532 of NC_057802.1, read as the reverse complement.
TTTTTGAATAGAAATGCCTACCTCTGAAGAAACTGACAAGCTGCTCTGAAGAAAATGCCATGCGAATCTGAAGAAACTGCTAGCAAAAACGTTCGCAAATGCCTTATCTCCCAGCTAAAGTTCATCAATTAATGCCCTGGGCTGCGACTCGTTGCATGTTGCTCCGCGTACTGGCTACGAGCGATTTTGAGTGCCCGCATGCAGCCGGCCGTAATTAAGGCAGCTAACTGATGCGAAAAAAGATGCGCTTTAATTGTTGCGGGCCTTTTAAATCCGTGGAATCATTATTGACAAGGAGGGAGATGATTCGAGTGCACTCGTTTGACCATAAGGCCGGCGTGCGACCCAGCACGGACGGGACGGGACGGCACTGTCGGAATTTCAGTTTCTCTAGTTTTCCACGGCAAGCTGGCGTGCTAAGCCATGCCTGCTTCATTATGCATTGAATTCCGATGACCGTCGCGCTACCTTTCGCTTATAAGTACTGTTTCTCGGCCTTCTATGGTGGCACCGTGACCCAACTCGCCCTATCCTCATAAGCCCCCACCGGCCTGACGTTGCTCGCCACTTATCCTCGCTCTCGCCACGTCCGCCATGCCCCCGCCCGTCCGCGATAGGCGTGGCCGGAGGCGGTCACCGCCAGAACTAGTGTTCGGTTTTTCACCGGAAGGCAGACGGAGGGAGGAGGCATTCTATTGGTCTTTAGATGGCTATGCGGAGATCGAGGACTTGTTGGAGCGCGACCGCCTGGCGGAGGAGTAGGAGTTGTTGGAGCGCGACCGCTTGGCGGATGAGCAGCATATCGCCGATTTGCGCCGCCAGCGGGACATGGAGCAGCAGCGCACCGGCGCTCTGAGTGGCGAGCAGAGCGCCCGCACGTGGGCCAACTACGTGGAGGCCGGCGCCCGGCAAATAGCCCTGGAGGCTGTCGGGAATGTACGTGTTCGCGACGCCGATTTTTACTACCAGCTCGTCAAGTGGGTTTCCCGCTTAGAAGCCGAAGCTTCGGTGGACCACGCCGGCATGGAAAGGGCCAACGCGCGCAAGCAACGCGCCCTATCGCACCTCTGGCAAGTCCGAGGCGAGGCGGAGGACGCCGGTGCCCCCGTTTAGCGTGTACCGCAGATGGCGGCCGACATCGTCTAGTTAGCTAAGAGTAAGTCAGTACTTGTACGCTACTAGAGTATTAGTGGAAGTAGATAGTTAACTTGGCTATGATGGTTGTCAACGTGGAAGTTCAGTACTCTATATGTGGATCAAACCTGTTACTTTGCTCTGAATGTTGAACTTTCCGTTTGAACATATGGAATGGGCTGTTTTTTTTAAATGGGTTGTATTTGTCCTCCACGGGTTTAGAGGCTGACTTGTGGGCCTACCAAGTTGACGCGTACACAACCAGGAGATGATTGTACGTGGAGAGGATGACAGCAGGGACCCGCCAAGGTCATGGCAGTACGCAAGCAAAGTGCCTCCTTATTTCAATCCAATAAAAAATGGCTCCTCGTAATGGATTTCTGACATCTGGGTCCCATGCCATTGTCAACGTAGTCAATAAACGAGAGAGTTGCACAACGAGCGGCTGACATCAGGGACCCAGCAGCTCGCCCAGTTATTTTTTTGGGTTAATTTGATAAATGCCACTCCAAATCTGGTGTTTCTAAGAAATGCCATTGCAATTTCCAAACTTTGAAAAATGCCATTTCATGCCATCCCCAGTGGCATTTTTCGAAGTCTGGAGTGGCGTTTTTCAAAGTTTGCAAATTGCAGTGGCGTTTTCCAAAGTTTGCAAAAATTGCAGTGGCATTTTTTAAAGTTTGGAAATTGCAGTGGCATTTTTATGAATCGCCATATTTGTTGTGGCATTTATCTAATTTGTTTTTGTGATGGAAGCAGGGTGTCAACTGGGCTGTGCGGGGCACTCTGGCATGTCTAGACAGCCTTCTCTTTTATGTTTACCACAGACCAGCCCAGTAGTTTTTTTTCTATCTGAAAATGGCTAGCCCAGTTTTTGTGTGTTTTGCCAAGTAAGTCGCTTTGTCAGGCCTATTGGGCTGCAAATCTTTCAAGACGAGGAGAGCTTCATTCGGCTGGACGAGAAAATGGCCTATCAGTAATGAGAAATGGGCTTTACATTTTTAAAACACATCAAACCGGCAATTACTTTCAAATTTCTTTTTTTCATTTCAAGATTTTAAATTGCATTATTTTTTTGCGTGGACAATTTGTTGGATTTTATATTGATATACATTTATTTTTAAAATCAGTTTGAATGTGACTCAAAATTTCGGGATTGAAAACAGTTCGGACCGCACCGAAATATGCAACATTTCGTATAATTTTTTAACCGTGGCCACAATATGGGCTGTAATGCTAACAAAAAGAATATGGGCTCCAAAAAAAACCTTTAGAATTAGCAAATGGGCTGTAAATTATTAGAAATAATGGCAGATGGGTTGTATGCTGTTTTCCATAGATTTGAGGCTTTCCTAAAAAAAAGGTTGACGCACAAGCAGTGACTGTTGGATGTCCATCCAACGGCCGTCGTGCTTCTTCAATCTCTGCTCTTCCTGCTCCAGCCGCTCAAACAAGCGCCGGCGGGACTGCCTGCTCCCTCCTCCCCGCGGCCGGCTGTGCTGCCGCGCTGGCTTCACCGCCCCACCGTACTCCCATCGCTGGCCTAGCCATCCCTCTACTCACCCACACCTGTTGTTATTCTCCGGCGACGGCAGACGAACCAGTAAACCCTCGTATAGTCGTACTCCCCTCCGCATGGGAAACAACTGCTGAGTTTTCCCCACCTCCGTGTTGTTCCCTTCCTAGGCCTCGCCGTCGTCCACCGCCCTGGTGCTCCCGGTGCGGCCTGGTCAACGTGGTCAACGACCGACATGCATCTGAAGTGGACTGTACGTGGAGAGGCTGACAGCTGGGTCCACGGCCGCACGCAAGGAAATGCCTCCTTATTACGCGCAAAATAATGATTCCTGCACCTGACATCTGGGACCCACCGAAAGGGCCATTGTATTTCGCGAAAAAAACGTTACCGCCGCTGACAGCTCAGACCCACCAGCTATATCTTCGCACGCAAGGAAGTGCGTCCTTATTACGCACAAAAAAATGAATACTCCCGCTGCTAGCTGGGACCCAATATAGTGGCAGGCTGACTTGTGGGCCTACTAAGTTGACGGGGACGGAGGGCTTCGTCAACTTAGTAAATATGCACGATTCTAGCTCCAGTGACCGTATGATGTCCATCCAACGGCCGTAGTGCTTCTTCAACCTCTGGTCTTGTTGCTCCAGCCGCCCAAAGCAGCGCCGGTCGTGCCGCATGCTCCTGCCTCCCGTGGCCGGCTGTGCTGCCGCGGAGAACTCACCGGCCCCTACTATTCCCACCGCTGGCCAGGCCCTGCGGCGACGGCAGCCTCACACCGCAGCCGAACCAGTGAACCCTCGTACTCCTCTCCGCGCGGGCTTCCACTGCCGCGTCTTCCCCGGCTCCCCGTCGTCCCCTTCCTAGGCCTCGCCGTCGTCCACCGCCCTGGTGCTCTCGGCACGGCGTGGTCAACGTGGTCAAGGAACGACTTCCATCGGACGTTGACTGTACATGGAGAGGCTGATAGCTGGGTCCACGGCCGCAGCAAGGAAGTGCCTCCTTATTACGCGGAAAATAATGATTCCTCCACCTGACAGCTGGGACCCACCGGACGGGCCACTGTATATCGTGAAAAAAACGTTCCCCCTGACTGCTGGGACCCACCAGCTACATCTTCGCACGCAAGGAAGTGCGTCCGGGCAAAAAAAATGATTCGCCCCCCTGACGGCTGGGACCCACCAGCTACATCTTCGCAGGCAAGGAAGTGCCTGACAGTCGGGACCCACCTGGTCGAAGCGTACGTAGCATTGTCATTCTGGTCGCGAACGTGTACGTACATACTGGTCGATGTAGAGGCGCGCACGTGTCATAGTAGAGGCGCGCACGTAGCATGTACACGTACGTACAGCGGCCAGTGTGCAAGAAAGAAAATACGGCCACGTACGTACATACGGGCAGGGTCTCAAACGCCTACTCGCGCATACGTACGGCCAGGGCTCGTTTACATGGCTGGGTCGGAACGGAGAAACAGCATCGTCGTCGTGTTCATGGGGTGCCAACCGGCTGGGTCGGAACGGAATGCGTCGTCGTGTTCATCGGGAGGGCTTGGACGGAACAACCGATGGAAACGAGGCCTGGCGTACCGCAGAACGGAGGAAACGAGCTTGTGTTCGACCGGCCACGTTTGAAACGGGATCTTGTTCATCGGGAGGGGGCTGGCGTACCGCAAACGGAGGAAACGGACCTCCTACGGTCGAAACGGGGGTCCTGTTGATCGGGAGGGGTGTGGCGTACCGCAAAACGGAGGAAACAGACTTGTGTTGGATCGCTACGGTCGAAACGGGGGTCCTGTTCATCGGGAGGGGTGTGGCGTACCGCAAAACGGGACTCCACGGGATACTGTTCATCTCCACCGTCGACCCCCTCCAGCCTCCACGGGCTACTGTTCATCCACCGTCGACCTCCTCCAGCCTCCACCTGCGACTGTTCATCCACGGGCTCCTGTTCATCCAGCCTCCACCACGCGCTACTCCACCGGCTACTGTTCAACCAGCCCACTCCACGGGCTCCTATTCAACCACCCCTCCACGGGCTACTGTTCATTCTGCCCTCCACGGGGTGGTCCTGTTCATCCTGTCCTCCACGGGGTCCTGTTCATCCAGCCCCAACCGGCTCGATCGATCGGGGTCCTGTTCATCCAGAGGCAACACCACGGGGTCCTGTTCATCCACCCCCACCGGGAACTGTTCATCCAAACCCCCCAGCAACGCTTACTGTTCATCCAGAGGCAGCATCAATCGGCTTCAGTTAGCAGCAGTAGCGAATGAATCGCTCGATCGGGTTAAGTTAACAGCCTTCGATCGATCGCTCGGGTTCAGTAACGCGTAGCCTGCAGTGCAATCACTCGGGTTCAGTTAGAGCCCAACGCCTCGCTCGGGTTCAATTAGAGCCAACGCCTCGCACACACGCGCGTACGTGTACGAGAGAAACGCGCATCGCTCGGCCCCCGACCACCCACCGTAACCGGGAACTCCCCGAAATTTTTGTCGCCCTCACTTCTACCACGGTTTTTTCCGTCATGGACGGCCCAAAGAATGTCATGCAGCTACGTCTCCGGCCCGCCCAGGACGAAAAGCCCATTTTCTGTCATGATTGTCATAGAAGTAGGAGCCCACCACATCTATGATGATACCGGGTTTTGTCACAATTATCGTCATAGAAGTGTCATATGTATGACAGAAAAAAATTTCGTTCGGCCCAAAATGTCACGGATGTGTCTTTTTTTGTAGTGTATGAGTAATATCTTTTGTGGTCATGCACCCTTGATGAGCGGTCTATTTTTGTTGAATCTCGATTGTAGTGATACACATATTCATAATATTGAAGCCAAAAGATGCAAGGTTAATAATTATAGTGCAAATTATTTGTGGCACTGTCGTTTAGGTCATATTGGTGTAAAGAGCATGAAGAAACTCCTTGCTGATGGGCTTTTGGAATCACTTGATTATGAATCACTTGATGCTTGCGAACCATGCCACATGGGCAAGATGACTAAGACTCCGTTCTCTGGAACAATGGAGCGAGCAACAGACTTGTTGGAAATAATACATACTGATGTATGCGGTCCAATGAGTGTTGAGGCTCGCGGCGGGTATCGTTATTTTCTGATCTTCACAGATGATTTGAGCAGATATGGGTATATCTACTTGATGAAACATAAGTCTGAAACATTTGATAAGTTCAAAGAATTTCAGAGTGAAGTAGAAAATCATCGTAACAAGAAAATAAAGTTTCTACGATCTGATCGTGGAGGTGAATATTTGAGTTATGAGTTTGGTCTTCATTTGAAACAATGTGGAATAGTTTCGCAACTCACGCCACCTGGAACACCACAGCGTAATGGTGTGTCCGAACATCATAACCGTACTTTATTGGATATGGTGCAATCTATGATGTCTCTTACTGATTTACCGCTATCGTTTTGGGGTTATGCTTTAGAGACGGCTGCATTCACGTTAAATAGGGCACCATCTAAATCCGTTGAGACGACACCATATGAACTGTGGTTTGGCAAGAAACCGAAGTTGTCGTTTCTTAAAGTTTGGGGCTGCGATGCTTATGTAAAAAAGCTTCAACCTGATAAGCACGAACCCAAATTGGAGAAATGTGTCTTCATAGGATACCCAAAGGAGACTGTTGGGTGCACCTTCTATCACAGATCCGAAGGAAAGATACTCATTGCTAAGAATGGATCCTTTCTAGAGAAGGAGTTTCTCTCGAGAGAAGTGAGTGGGAGGAAAGTAGAACTTGATGAGGTAATTGTACGTTCTCGCGAATTGGAAAGTAGTTCATCACAGAAATCATTTCCAATGATTCCTACACCAATTAGTGAGGAAGCTAATGATGATGATCATGAAACTTCTAATCAAGTTACTACTGAACCTCATAGGTCAACCAGAGTATGATCTGCACCAGAGTGGTACGGTAATCCTATTCTGGAGGTCATGTTACTTGACTATGACGAACCTACGAACTATGAGGAAGCGATGATGAGCCCAGATTCCACGAAATGGCTTGAGGCCATGAAATCTGAGATGGTATCCATGTATGAGAACAAAGTATGGACTTTGGTTGACTTACCCGATAATCGGCAAGCAATAGAGAATAAATGGATCTTCGAGAAGAAGATTGACGCTGACGGTAATGTTACTGTCTACAAAGCTCGACTCGTTGCGAAAGGTTTTCGACAAGTTCAAGGAGTTGACTACGATGAGACCTTCTCACCCGTAGCGATGCTTAAGTCTGTCCGAATCATGTTAGCAATTTCCGCATTTTATGATTATGAAATTTGGTAAATGGATGTCAAAACTGCATTCCTTAATGGATATCTTAAAGAAGAGTTGTATATGATGCAACCAGAAGGTTTTGTCGATCCAAAAGGTGCTAACAAAGTGTGCAAACTCCAGCGACCCATTTATGGACTAGTGCAAGCCTCTCGGAGTTGGAATATACGCTTTGATAGTGTGATCAAAGCATATGGTTTTACACAGACTCTTGGAGAAGCCTGTATTTACAAGAAAGTGAGCGGGAGCTCTCTAGCATTTCTAATATTGTATGTGGATGACATATTGTTGATTGGAAATAATACAAAATTGCTGGATAGCATAAAAGGATACTTGAATAAGAATTTTTCAATGAAAGACCTCGGTGAAGCTGCTTATATATTGGGCATCAAGATCTATAGAGATAGATCAAGACGCTTAATTGGACTTTCACAAAGAACATACCTTGATAAAGTTTTGAAGAAGTTCAAAATGGATCAGTCAATGAAATGGTTCTTGCCTGTGTTACAAGGTGTGAAGTTGAGTCAGACTCAATGCCCGACCACTGCAGAAGATAGAGATAAAATGAAAGTCATTCCCTATGCCTCAGCCATAGGTTCTATCATGTATGCAATGCTGTGTACCAGACCTGATGTGTGCCTTGCTATTAGTTTAGCAGGGAGGTACCAAAGTAATCCAGGAGTGGATCACTGGACAACGGTCAAGAACATCCTCAAATACCTGAAAAAGGGCTAAGGATATGTTTCTCGTTTATGGAGGTGACAAAGAGCTCGTCGTAAATGGTTACATCGATGCAAGCTTTGACATTGATCCAGATGACTCTAAGTCACAAACCGGATACGTATTTATATTGAACGGTGGAGCTGTCAGTTGGTGCAGTTCCAAGCAGAGCGTCGTGGCGGGATCTACGTCTGAAGTGGAGTACATAGCTGCTTCGGAAGCAGCAAATGAAGGAGTCTGGATGAAGGAGTTCATATCCGATCTAGGTGTCATACCTATTGCATCGGGTCCAATGAAAATCTTTTGTGACAATACTGGAGCAATTGCCTTGGCGAAGGAATCCAGATTTCACAAGAGAACCAAACACATCAAGAGACGCTTCAATTCCATCCACAATCAAGTCAAGGAGGGAGACATAGAGATTTGCAAGATACATACGGATCTGAATGTTGCAGACCCGTTGACTAAGCCTCTCTCACAAGCAAACATGACCAGCACCAAGACTCCATGGGTGTTAGAATCATTACTATGTAATCTAAATTATTGACTCTAGTGCAAGTGGGAGAGAAAAGTAAATATGCCCTAGAGGCAATAATAAAGTTGTTATTTATATTTCCTTATATCATGATAAATGTTAATTATTCATGCTAGAATTGTATTAACCGAAAACTTAGTACATGTGTGAATACATAGACAAACAGAGTGTCCCTAGTATGCCTCTACTAGACTAGATCGTCAATCAAAACTGTTTAAGTTTCCTGACCATAGACATGTGTTGTCATTTGATGAACGGAATCACATCATTAGAGAATGATGTGATGGACAAGACCCATCCTTAGCTTAGCATTATGATCGATTAGTTTTATTGCTATTGCTTTCTTCATGACTGATACATGTTCCTCTGACTATGAGATTATGCAACTCCCGAATATAGGAGGAACACCTTGTGTCCTATCAAACGTCACAACGTAACTGGGTTATTATAAAGATGCTCTACAGGTGTCTCCGATGGTGTTTGTTGAGTTGGCATAGATCGAGATTAGGATTTGTCACTCCGTGTATCGGAGAGGTATCTCCGGGCCCTCTCGGTAATGCACATCACTATGAGCCTTGCATGCAATGTGATAATGAGTTAGTCATGCTATTTTGGAATCCTTGAAGAGATGGCGCCACTACTTTCTTGGTTCCCAATTCTTTTTTTGATCAAAGATGTTGCATTACGGAACGAGTAAAGAGACTTGCCGGTAATGAGATTGAACTAGGTATGATGATACCGATGATCAAATCTCGGGCAAGTAACATATCGATGACAAAGGAAACAACGTATGTTGTTATGCGGTTTGACCGATAAAGATATTCGTAGAATATGTAGGAACCAATATGAGCATCCAGGTTCCACTATTGGTTATTGACCGGAGATGTGTCTTGGTCATGTCTACATAGTTCTCTAACCCGTAGGGTCCGCACGTTTAACGTTCGATGACGATTTGTATTATGAGTTATGTGATTTGATGACTGAAGTTTGTTTCGAGTCCCGGATGAGATCACGGACATGACGAGGAGTCTCGAAATGGTCGAGACATAAAGATTGATCTATTGGACGATGTTATTCGGACACCGAATGAGTTCCGAGAGGTACCGGGTAACTATCGGAGTGCCGGAGGGTTATCGGAACCCCCCGGAGGAACTAATGGGCCTTCATGGGCCTTAGTGGGGGAGAGAGAGAAGGGCCACAAGGGGCTGGCCCCCCCCTTGGCAGTCCGAATAGAACTAGGGGAAGGGGGCGGCATCCCCCTTTCCTTCCCTTTCCCCTCTTCCTTCCTCCTTCCCCCTTCCAGCAAGTGGAATCCTACTAGGACTTGGAGTCCTAGTAGGACTCCTCTCCTTAGCGCACCCTACAGGGGCCTGATAACCCACAAGTATAGGGGATCAATTGTAGCCTCTTTCGATAAGTAAGAGTGTCGAACCCAACGAGGAGCTAAAGGTAGAAAAAATATTCCCTCAAGTTCTATCGACCACCGATACAACTCTACACACGCTTAACGTTCGCTTTACCTAGAACAAGTATGAAACTAGAATTACTTTGTAGGTGTTGTGGGATAAGTATGCAAGGTAATAAAGAGAGCGTAAATAAAAAGTAGGGGCTGTTTTGGTAAAGAAGCAATAAAGTACGTATGGCGAGTGTGGAAAGGTGGTGGTAGGAGTTGCGAAATTGTCCCTAAGCAATTGACTACTTTACTAGACCGATAGCAAGTTTTATGTGGGAGAGGCCACTGCTAGCATGTCATCCCTGACTTGGAATTCTATGCACTTATGATTGGAACTATTAGCAAGCATCTGCAACTACTAACGTTCATTAAGGTAAAACCCAACCATAGCATTAAGATATATTCGTCCCCCTTGAATCCCGTATGCATCAATATCTATGCTAGGTTGAAGCTTCTGTCACTCTTGCCCTCCAATACATAGTCCTATCAACATACAACTAACCCTATGGTGTAATCCACGCGCGCCCTCATATGATGGGCACCAAAGGACAGCAACATAACCACAAGCAAATTAAACCAATCATAGCAATTCACCAATTACCGATAGGACAACGAAAATCTACTCAGACATCATAGGATGGCAACACATCATTGGATAATAATATGAAGCATAAAGCACCATGTTCAAGTAGAGGGTACATCGGGTTGCGGGAGAGTGGACCGCTGTAGATAGATGGGGGAAGGTGATGAAGATGTTGGTGAAGATGACGGAGGTGTTGGTGTAGATTGTAGTGACGATGATGGCCCCTGCGGCGTTCCGGCGCCACCGGGAGAGAGGGGGAGAGAGCCCCTCTTCTTCTTCTTCCTTGACCTTCTCCTTAGATGGGGGAAGGGTTTCCCCTCTGGTCCTTGGCTTCCATGGCATGGGAGGGGCGAGAGCCCCTCCGAGATTGGATCTGTCTCTCTGTCTCTCTCTGTTTCTGCGTTCTTGATTCTGCCCTTTCACCAATTCTTTTATAACCCGAGATCCCTAACTCCAATTGGATTGAGACCTTCGCCACGATTTTTTTTCCTGAAAATTAGCTTTCTTGCGGCAAAAGAAGAGCAGGAACCGCCTTACAGGGTGCCCACTGGGGCCAGGGGCGCGCCTGCCCCCCTGGGGCGCGCCCCCTGCCTCGTGGCCCCCTCGGCCACCGTCTCGCGTTGATTCTTCTTCATAGATATCACAATTATTCCAAAAATATTCTCCGTCCGTTTTTATCCCATTTGGACTCCGTTTGATATGGGGTTTCTACGAAACATAAAACATGCAACAAACAGGAACTGGCACTGGGCACTGGATCAATATGTTAGTCCCAAAAATAGTATAAAAAGTTGCCAAAAGTATATGAAAGTTGTAGAATATTGGCATGGAACAATCAAAAATTATAGATACGACGGAGACGTATCAGCATCCCCAAGCTTAATTCCTGCTCGTCCTCGAGTAGGTAAATAATAAAAAAGATAATTTTTGATGTGGAATGCTACCTAGCATAATCTTGATCACATAATCTAATCATGGCATGAATATTAAGACACGAGTGATTCAACGCAATAGTCTATCATTAGACATTAAGACAATAATACTTCAAGCATACTAATAAAGCAATCATGTCTTTTCAAAATAAAATGGCCAAAGAAAGTTATCCCTACAAAATCATATAGTCTGGCTATGCTCCATCTTCACCACACAAAGCATTCAAATCATGCACAACCCCGATGACAAGCCGAGCAATTGGTTCATACTTTTTAACGCGCTTCAGCCTTTTCAACCCTCACGCAATACATGAGCGCAAGCCATGGACATAGCACTATGGGTGGAATAGAATATGATGATGGAGGTTGTGTGGAGAAGACAAAAAAGGAGAAAGTCTCACATTGACGCGGCTAATCAACGGGCTATGGAGATGCCCATCAATTGATGTCAATGTGAGGCGTAGGGATTTCCATGCAATGGGTGCACTAGAGCTATAAGTATATGAAAGCTCAAAGTGAAACTAAGTGGGTGTGCATCCAACTTGCTTGCTCATGAAGACCTATGGCATTTGAGGAAGCCCATCGTTGGAATATACAAGCCAAGTTCTATAATGAAAATTCCCACTAGTATATGAAAGTGATAACTCAAGAGACTCTCTATATGAAGAACATGGTGCTACTCTGAAGCACAGGTGTGGTAAAAGGATAGTAACATTGCCCCTTTTTCTCTTTTTTTGGCGGGCTTCTTTGGCCCCCTTTTTTTATTTAGGCTTCTTTGGCCTCTTTTTTTTCTTGGGGAAATGCTCTAATAATGATGATCATCACACTTTTATTTACTTACAACTCAATATTACAACTCGATACTAGAACAAAGGTATGACTCTATATGAATGCCTCCGGCGGTGTACCGGGATGTGCAATGATCTAGCGTAGCAATGACATCAAAAAACGGACAAGCCATGAAAACATCATGCTAGCTATCTTACGATCATGCAAAGTAATATGCCAACAAATGCTCAAGTCATGTATATGATGATGATGGAAGTTGCATGGCAATATATCTCGGAATGGCTATGGAAATGCCATGATAGGTAGGTATGGTGGCTGTTTTGAGGAAGATATAATGAGGCTTATGTGTGATAGAGCGTATCGTATCACGGGGTTTGGATGTACCGAGCCGTTTCACCTAATCGATTCCGTCGGCGGATCATCCACGCATTTGGCCAGACATTCAAATAAACCCTATATCTAGAAATCCATCATCCCTGTCTGAACGGTCTAAGCATCATATCTTTTTCTTTTCACTGCGAAGTTTGCACCAACTCTCGAGGTGAGAAAGGGCAATGCACGGTACCGAAGAAGCTAGCAATGATGGAAGGGTGAGAGTGCGTATAATCCACGGACTCACATTAGTCATAAAGAACTGATATTCTTATTGCAAAAGTTTATTAGCCCTCGAAGCAAAGTACTACTACGCATGCCCCTAGGGGGATAGATTGGTAGGAAAAGACCATCGCTCGTCCCCGACCGCCACTCATAAGGAAGACAATCAATAAATACCTCATGCTCCAACTTCGTTACATAACGGTTCACCATATGTGCATGCTACGGGAATCACAAACTTCAACACAAGTATTTCTACAATCCACAACTACCCACTAGCATGACTCTAATATCACCATCTTTCTATCGCAAAACTATTACAAGGAATGAAACATATCATATTCAGTGATCTACAAGTGTTATGTAGGATTTTATGACTAACCATGTGAATGACCAATTCCTGTGAACTCTCTAAATAGATATAAGTGAAGCAAGAGAGTTTAATTCTTTCTACAAAAGATATGCCCACGCTCTAACAAATATAAGTGAAGCAAAAGAGCATTCTACAAATGGCGGTTTTCTATGTGAAGAGAAACAGGTAATCCAAACTTCGAATGATGTAAGTGAAGCACATGAAGCATTCTATAAAGCCATACTCAAAAGATATAAGTGAAGCGCAATGAGCATTCTATAAATCAACCAAGGACTATCTCATACCAGAATGGTGCATAAAAGAAAAGTGAAAACTAAATGCAAAAGACGCTCCAAGATTTGCACATATCACATGAATGAAATGAATCCGAAAACATACCGATACTTGTTGAAGAAAGATGGGATGCCTTCCGGGGCATCCCCAAGCTTAGACGCTTGAGTCTCCTTGAATATTTACTTGGGGTGCCTTGGGAAACCCCAAGCTTGAGCTCTTGCCTCTCCTTCTTCTCCTCACATCGAGACATCCTCGATCTTCGAACACTTCATCCACACAAAACTCAAAGAAAACTCGGTAAGACCCGTTAGTATAATAAAGCAAATAACTACTCTAAGTACTGTTGCAAACAAATTCATATTTTGTTTTTGCATTGTAGATACTGTAATATAACTTTTCCATGGCTTAATCCACTGATATAAATCGATAGTTTCATCAAAACAAGCAAACTATGCATCGAAAACAGAATCTGTCTTAAACAGAACAGTCTGTAACAATCTGAACATTCACCATACTTCTGTTACTCCAAAATTTCTACCAAATTTTGAAAAAAATAAACAATTTGTATATAAATGCAGTGCAAAAAGTTTCAGAACCATTTGACATTCCAGTAAAAAATCTAAAATCACGCACTACAGCCAAAGTTTCTGTCCTGCACCGCACAAACCAACAAGTAATCTAAAACATCCTAAAGGCAAACCTTGGCACATTATTTTTATTATACAATGGAATTGTACAAGGGGATAATTATTTTTGTTGAAAAGTTTCTGTAATCAAGATTCACAAAGTTTCCGTGAGCATGAACAAAGTTCAAGGAGCTCCCCCACTTCAACAATGCTTGTCTCTCTCACTTTCACTTTCCTTTTTGAAAAGTTTTGGGTTCCCCTCTTTATTTTTTGTTGTTTTTAAACTAAATAAAAGCACACAACAGAAATAAATGACTCTCTAAAACTTCCGGGTTGTCTCCCTGGCAGCGCTTTCTTTAAAGCCATTAAGCTAGGCATATAGTGCTCAAGTAATGGATCCACCCGGATCCCAAGGTATATCAAAGCCAATTTTAATTAACAATGATTTGTAGTGTAGTAGTGAGCACAAAGTAAGATATATCATGTAATGACGAAGTCTAACTCTCTTCCTATGCATCGACATGTCATAAAAGAACAATTCATGCACACAAAGTAAAGGCCAATGCATAGTAAACAGTTTCTTGCAATTTTATCATGTTGGAAACATAGAGAGGTGGAGATATAGTTCCTCTCTCATAATAATTGCAAGTAGGAGCAGCAAGCACATGCATATTATATTCATCAAAATCATCATGTGCAACGGTAAAAGGCAACCCCTCAATATAATCCTTAATAAGTGCAAACTTCTCCGATATAGTGTAGTCGGGAGAATTCAAAAAGATAATAGGACTATCATGCGTGGGTGCAATAGGAACAATTTCATGTTTAACATAAAGAACTATAGCAAGTTCATCTCCATAAGCATAATTCATATTGGCATCTTGGCCACAAGCATAGCAAGCATCAAGTTCATCAAAAAGGGATATTTCAAACAAATTAAAGGGATCATAGCAATTATCATAGCAATCATCCTTTGGTAAGCACGAAGGGAAATTAAACAATGAATGAGTTGAATAGTTACTCTCATTATAAGGTGGGCACGGGTGATCAATCCGTTCTTCCTCCTTTTGTTCTTCGTTCTCCTCCTCATCTTTTTCATCCAATGAGCTCACAATGTCATTAATTTCTTCTTCCATAGGCTCCTGCAAAATATTAGTCTCATCTTGGACAGCGGGGGAGTCCTCAATATAAGGTTTAACATAGGCATTAGAAGCATAATTATCATAAAAATATTCAAGTATGGCAAAATTTTCAGATTTGTAAAGACTAGCATCATACTTTTCAATGAAAGAAGCAATTTCATAAGCACCCTTAAAAGCAACAAATTCTTCAATTGGTTGAACATCATAGTAATTATAAACACCCTTAGCATAAGAAGATACGATTCCATTATCACTAAACTCACATTGGTAGGGAAGGTGTTTCTTAGGGTTTTCAGAACAACAAGTCACATCATATATTTCACATAAATTCCAAGCATAGCATTGCAAACGATGAATTTGATCCACTAAAAGTTTCCCTTTTTGAGATAAGCGGTGTCGCACAAAACAAGCATGCTCATCTAAAGATTTGCCCTCAACTAAGCTAGTTGAGGTTTCAGCACGAGCACAAAGGGATCGAAGATGATCCAAGTAAAAGGCTTGAGGAGTGTGATAGATTTTGAATGGTTCTTCAACCATTGGTTCAGTAGGTACAACTAATTTTTTTGGTATTTTGCGTTTCCTACCCATAACTAAAGATAGAAAACAAATAAGAAAAACCAATAAAAATTACTTAGTGATAAAGCAAACAAGCACACACCCGAATATTCACCCCACGCTATGACTCCCCGGCAACAGCGCCAGAAAAAGGTCTTGATGACCCACAAGTATAGGGGATCAATTGTAGCCTCTTTCGATAAGTAAGAGTGTCGAACCCAACGAGGAGCTAAAGGTAGAAAAAATATTCCCTCAAGTTCTATCGACCACCAATACAACTCTACGCACGCTTAACGTTCGCTTTACCTAGAACAACTATGAAACTAGAAGTACTTTGTAGGTGTTGTTGGATAAGTTTGCAAGATAATAAAGAGCATGTAAATAAATTCTAGGGGCTGTTTAGATAAAGACACAATAAAGTTAGTATAGCGAGTGTGGAAAAGTGGTGGTAGGAGTTGCGAAATTGTCCCTAAGCAATTGACTACTTTACTAGACCGATAGCAAGTTTTATGTGGGAGAGGCCACTGTTAGCATGTCATCCCTGACTTGGAATTCTATGCACTTATGATTGGAACTACTAGCAAGCATCCGCAACTAATAACGTTCATTAAGGTAAAACCCAACCATAGCATTAAGATATATTGGTCCCCTTGAACCCCGTATGCATCAATTTCTATGATAGGTTGAAGCTTCTGTCACTCTTGCCCTCCAATACATAGTCCTATCAACATACAACTAACCATATGGTGTAATCCACGTGCGCGCTCAGATGATGGGCACCAAAGGACAGCAACATAACCACAAGCAAATTAAAGCAATCATAGCAATTCACCAATTACTGATAGGACAACGAAAATCTACTCAGACATCATAGGATGGCAACACATCATTGGATAATAATATGAAGCATAAAGCACCATGTTCAAGTAGAGGGTACATAGGGTTGCGGGAGAGTGGACCACTGTAGATAGATGGGGGAAGGTGATGAAGATGTTGGTGAAGATGACGGAGGTGTTGGTGTAGATTGCGGTGACGATGATGGCCCCGGCGGCGTTTCGGCGCCACCGGGAGAGAGGGGGGGAGAGCCCCTCTTCTTCTTATTCTTCTTCCTTTACCTTCTCCCTAGATGGGAGAAGGGTTTCCCCTCTGGTCCTTGGCTTCCATAGCATGGGAGGGGCAAAAGCCCCTCCAAGATTGGATCTGTCTCTCTGTTTCTGCGTTCTGGATTTTGCCCTTTCACCGTTTCTTTTATAACCGGAGATCCGTAACTCCAATTGGATTGAAACCTTCGCCACGATTTTTTTCCCGAAAATTAGCTTTCTTGCGGCAAAAGAAGAGCAGTAACCGCCTTACGGGGTGCCCATGAGGGTCAGGGGCGCGCCTGCCCCCTGGGGCGCGCCCCCTGCCTCGTGGCCCCCTCGGGCACCGTCTCACGTTGATTCTTCTTCATAGATATCACAATTATTCCAAAAATATTCTCCGTCCGTTTTTATCCCGTTTGGACTCCGTTTGATATGGGGTTTCTATGAAACATAAAACATGCAACAAACAGGAACTGGCACTGGGCACTGGATCAATATGTTAGTCCCAAAAATAGTATAAAAAGTTGCCAAAAGTATATGAAAGTTGTAGAATATTGGCATGGAACAATCAAAAATTATAGATACGACGGAGACGTATCAGGGCCGGCCAGCCTCCCCCTCTCCTCCTTTATATATGGGGGCAGTGGGGCACCCTAGAAAACACAAGATCAATTGTCTTAGCCGTGTGTGGTGCCCCCCTCCACAGTTACACACCTTGGTCATATCGTCGTAGTGCTTAGGCGAAGCCCTGCGCCGGTAACTTCATCATCGCCGTCGCCACACCGTCGTGCTGACGGAACTCTACCTCGTCCTCAACTGGATCAAGAGCTCGAGGGACGTCATCGAGCTAAACGTGTGCTGAACGCGGAGGTGCCGTACGTTCAATGCTTGGATCGGTTGGATCGTGAAGACGTTCGACTACATCTTTCAGTCTACGAGGGTACGTGGACACACTCTCCCCGCTCGTTGCTATGCATATGCTAGATAGATCTTGCATGATCGTAGGTAAATTTTTTTGAAATACTGCGTTCCCCAACAGAGAGAGCATCCTAGTTGGGATCAGAGCAGGGCGACGGCGGCTTGTATCTCCATTCCCTTTTCGATACTATCTTCTTCCTTGAGTTGTAATCCACCTCTTGTACTACTTTCGTCAGTAATCCAGAGATAGCTAGAGGGTAGCTCATAGATGGACCTTCATACCTTCATGCAGAAGTACTATCAGAATGGCGCTGCTGAGGGAGTTCTGGATTAAGGGGTCCTCGGGCGTCCGGGCTGTGTGACGTGGGCCGGACTGATGGGCCATGAAGATACAAGACAGAAGACTTCCTCCCCGTGTCCGGATGAGACTCTCCTTTGCGTGGAAGGCAAGCTTGGCGTTCGGATATGAAGATTCCTTCCTCTGTAAACCGACTCTGTATAACCATAGGCCCCTCCGGTGTCTTTATAAACCAGAGGGTTTAGTCCGCAGAGGCAAACACAATCATACAGGCTAGACATCTAGGGTTTAGCCATTACGATCTCGTGGTAGATCAACTATTGTAATCTTCATATTCATCAAGATCAATCAAGCAGGAAGTAGGGTATTACCTCCATCAAGAGGGCCCGAACTTGGGTAAACATAATGTCCCCCGTCTCTTGTTACCATCGACCTTAGACACACAGTTCGGGACCCCCTACCCGAGATCCGCCGGTTTTGACACCGACATTGGTGCTTTCATTGAGAGTTCCGCTGTGTCGTCATCAGAAGGTCCGATGGCTCCATCAGTCATCTATAACAATACCGCGTTGGGGGAGGTTTTTCTCCCCGGCCAAATCTTTGTATTCGGCGGCTTCGCACTGCGGGCCAATTCGCTTGGCCATCTAGAGCAGACCGACAGCTACGCCCCAGGTCACCAGATTAGTTTCGGAAATCTGGACTATGTCGCTGATATCCGAGGAGACTTGATCTTCCAAGGGTTCATGACCCCAACCTCTGCTCCAGCCTTAGATCCGGAGCGCATCGCTAGGTCCGAAAATGGGATTCTTGAGCCCACAGGACTATATGCGGCCACTAAGCCCAATACGGGAGAGCCGGAGGAAGTGGTGTCAGTGGCAACCATCACAAAGCCGGACTCTTCTCCGGACACTGGCTCCGAACCCTCGGAGTCAGCATCGTGTGAGCTCGGTCAAGGAGTCTTCCTCCCGCCGTACTCCATGGACTCTCTTCTCCCTGGCCAAACCTCGCCTTTAAGCGAGGCTCTGGACTTGATGTGATCCCTCGTCATTACGGAGGAGCAACGTACGAACTACGCCCAGCACATAGTAGGGGCTGAGAGCGGGGAATTTTACATCCCACCCACCACCCACTTCATAGCCACTGTCGAGGACTTAACTGACATGCTCGATTACGGCTCCGAAGACATTGACGGTATGGACAACGATGCCAGAGAAGAGCAGGCCCAAAACCCGCCGTTTACCGGACGTTGGACGGCCACCTTTCCGTATGACGTGTACATGGTGGATACACCCAAAGAGGATAAAGGCGACAACAAGAAGAATCCAGTCGAGGATAAACCTCCTGAGATACAACCAAAGCACCGACGCCGCTCTAAATCACGTCGTGGAAGAGATAGCAATACTGGCACGAGAGACAACAATACTCCGGACGAAGCCGAAGACCAAGAAAACCGCGTCGAGCCAACCTCTGAACAGGACGATGGGGAAGATGGGCAAGTTAGCCCTGATGAACAGGCCGTAAACGAAGACTCGGAGGACAGCAATTATCTTCCACTCTCCGAGGATGAGGTGAGCCTCGCCAACGAAGACTTTATCATGCCCGAGGAACCTCTCGAGCAAGAGCGCTTTAAGCACCGGCCAATAGCCACTGCAAGGAGCCTGAAAAAGAAGCAGCATCAGCTTCAAGCTGATCAAGACCTACTCAACGACAGGTGGAATAATGTCCTGGCAGCCGAGGAATATGGCCTCGAGCTCCCAACCAAAAGTTACCTGAAGCGTGAACTGCTACCTCAATTCGACGACGAGGCACTTGAGCCCGTACCATTAGCACGTAACGCGGTTGACCGACCACCACGTGGCCGGGACAAAACGGTAACTCAAGCCGAACACCAGCCCATACCACCTCGCCGTAAAGGTCGAGACACAACAGCTCGGGGATACACATATGACCTGCGGCAGGACCTGGAAATTGAGCAGGTCAGACCAGATCGACCGACAGATCGCGGGGGCGTGCCCCGACGCGCGATGAGGGCTATCTAGCCGGACGTGGCAAGCATAACCACGTCCGTGCCGAAAACCGCAGATGGACTCCATCCGAGCTACGTCGCGACTTGGCCTGATATAGAGGCGCCGCACACCCCCTCTGCTTCACTGATGAAGTAATGGAGCACGAATTCCTAGAATGGTTTAAACTCGTGAATATCGAATCATATGATGGGACAACAGAACCCACGGTATGGATTGAGTACTTTCTTCTCCATATTCATATGGCCCGCGGTGATGATCTTCATGCCATCAAATACCTCCCGATAAAACTCAAGGGACCAGCTCGACACTGGTTAAACAGCCTGCCGCGAGGTCTTGGAAGGTCTTGGAAGAGGCCTTCCGCGACAACTTCCAAGGTACATACGCCTGACCTCCGGACGCCGATGACTTAAGTCACATAGTTCAACAGCCCGGAGAGTCAGCCAGGAAATTCTGGACTAGGTTCTTAACTAAAAAGAACCAGATCATCGACTGTCCGGATGCTGAAGCCCTAGCGGCCTTTAAGCATAGCATCCGCGACGAATGGCTCGGCCGACACCTCGGCCAAGAAAAGCCGAAGTCCATGTCAGCCCTCACGACACTTATGACCCACTTTTGCGCGGGCGAAGATAGCTGGCTAGCCCATAGCAATAATAATTCAAGCAAACTTGGCACCTCTGAAGCCAGAAATAGCAATGGCAAGCCCCGACGCAACAGGCACAAGCGTCGAAGCAACGGTGACAATACCGATGACACGACGGTCAACACCGGATTCAGTGGTTCCAAGTCCGGCCAGCGGAAGAAGCCATTCAAAAGAAACAATCCGGGCTCATCCAACTTGGACCGCATACTCGATCGTCCATGTCAGATCCACGGCACCCCCGATAAACCAGCCAACCATACCAACAGAAGCTTTTGGGTCTTTAAACAAGCCGGCAAGTTAAATACCGAGAACAAGGAGAAGGGGTCACAAAGTGAGGACGACGACGATGAGCCCCGTCCGCCGAACACAGGGGGACAGAAGAAGTTTCCTCCCTAGGTTAAAACAGTGAACATGATATACGTTACCCATATCCCCAAGAGGGAGCACAAACGCGCGCTCAGGGACGTCTACGCGATAGAGCCAGTCCCCCAAAATTCAACCCATGGTCATCCTGCCCGATCACTTTCGATCGCAGGGACCATCCGACCAGTATCCGTCATGGTGGTTCAGCCGCACTGGTCCTTGATCCAATCATTGATGGATTCCACCTCACGCGAGTCCTCATGGACGGTGGCTGCAGCCTCAACCTGCTCTATCAGGATACAGTCCACAAGATGGGCATTGATCCATCAAGGATCAAGCCCACAAAAACTACCTTTAAAGGAGTAATTCCAGGTGTAGAGGCCCGCTGGACGGGCTCAATCACATTAGAAGTTATCTTTGGATCCCCGGACAACTTTCGAAGCAAAGACTTGATCTTCGATATCGTCCCCTTCCGCAGTGGCTATCACGCACTGCTTGGACGAACTGCATTCACTTGATTCAATGCGGTGCCACACTATGCTTATCTCAAACTCAAGATGCCCAGACCACGCAGTGTCATAATAGTCAATGGAAACACGGAACGCTCCCTCCGTACCGAGGAGCACACCGCGGCCCTGGCAGCGGAAGTACAGAGCAGCCCTATCAAGCAGAACTTTAATTCAACGGCCAAGCTTCTGGACACTATCAAACAAGTCTGGACTACTCCGCAGCTTGACAGTCCAGCTCGTCAGGAGTTCGACTAGCAATTCGGCCTCCGTCTTAGTCCCGACCAAATGGCGGCGTACGTACCGCGCGTACATAACTACGCACTTAAAATACCATGGGCATAGACGGAGGCGTAACTTGATTGTGGTCCATCATATGGCTCGACCTTCCCTGAACACACATACTTTCCCTTTTCTTTTTATCCTTTTTCAGGTTTGTTTTCCACAGGCCCCTCACGACGGCCTGATCATCGATCCTTTCAAAGGATGGACATACCAAGGCGGCAAGTAGCATAGACATGTTGGGGAATCTCTAGGTGGTCTTCTCGACGATCACTCTACATGTTTTCAGGACCCGCACGCAGCTCCCCCTTGATCCCGGCATGTTAAATAGCCCTGTTGCTTATCACAGTATTTGTACAAATACGTTTTGACGTATTAATCAAATTATAATGGAAACAGTTTGCGGCCCAACTTATGTGGCACTGGCTTACTACTTCATTTTATTTCGTTATTCTTATCGATTGCACCCGTACACTTTGGTACGCTGTAATTCGCCAGGGGCTTCATTGCGCTCCATTCTACGGCAACAAAGTCTGAACACTTCTACAGTATAGTTCGGCACCCCGAATTGAATATTATATGCATCGGCTCCGAATCATGTCTTTGGTCAATAGTTGGGTTGCCCGGCTCCTGTGCTTACTACCTTACGTTTCGTCCTATCGGCTAGGGTAGTAAAGGGAGAACTACTGCGATTGTGTTTCTGGTTTATCCGGGTAAACACCTCAATAGAGAAAGCCGAAAACTGACTGTCATGATGCGACGAGAGCTGGTCAGCTATTCGGAGGTTAAAATCTTTTGCGATTTTTTTCGCATTATGCGACCGATCGGCATCTACCCGATCAGGTGTCTACAGTACCCTAGTCCAGATTAACAAATACTAACTAGGGGATGCACCTACATTTCTATTGTCAAACTCCTATGGCTAAGTGAGGATGATAAAGCCACATAGTCCGATTGCATGGTTCGTTGCGCTAAATACCTCCTTCAAGGACCAAAATCTTGGATCAAGAGTGTTTAGGTTTCAACCCGAACACCCACGTACTACCTACGTGGGGGCTGAAGCCGACGACTGGCCAACTCTCAGATTTAGTAAAACGGCCGCACAGGAGGCAAAATTTTAACAAACAACAAGCATTATATTACATATCAGCTTTGTTTCATAATACAGGATGGGATAACATGAATGTTTTCATTCAAAGATAATGTCTTTTCCACACTGGCCCTCTACAATGCGGGATCCCTTCAGGACATCATCAAAATACCGCTCGGGCGTGCGGTGCTCCTTGCCCGCGGGCGGTCCCTCGGTCGCGAGCTTGACGGCGTCCATCTTCGCCCACTGCACCTTAACACGGGCGAAGGCCATCCGCGCACCTTCGATGCAGACCGACCGCTTGATGGCATCAAGCTGAGGGTAGGCATCGACCAGCCGCTTCACGAGCCCGAAGTAGCTGCTGGGTATGGCTTCGGCAGGCCACAGACTGATTATCAAATCCTTCATGGCCGATTCGGCCACCCTATGCAGTTCGGTCAGCTGTTTTAGCTGATCGCTAAAGGGCACCGGATGCTCTGGCGCAAGATATTTCGGCCAGAACAGCTTCTCCATGGAGCTCCCCTCTTCGGCTCGAAAGAACTCCGCAGCATCAGCAACACTGCGCGGCAGATCCACAAACGCTCCTGCAGAACTGCAAATCTGGGTCAGTAAGAGGTACCTTTTCTTCACACACTTGCTCTGCATAATAAAGGCCTTACCCGCCACGATTTTCTTGGCCTCCTGGATTTCCTGGAGGGCACCCTGGGCTTTAACCCGGGCCTCTTATGTGCTTTGGCGGGCCCTCGCAAGTTTGGACTCTTGGTCCGCAAACTTGCGCTCCAAGGACTCGCATTTCTTTACGGCGTCCTCGAGCTCCTGCTGGACCTCCCCAACCCTTGCCTCGTGTTTTTCGCGGGAGGCTTGTTCCTTTGCCGCTCTTTTCTGGGCCTCGGCCAGCGCGTTCTTGAGGGTCTCCACCTCGGTCGCCGCTCCTACGAAATATCATGATAACATGATCAACACGAACAATTCATATCTTTCTAGATCTGAATAGGCCATTGCATACCTTGCTTGTCCTCTAGCTGTTTTTTCACATGGCCGAGCTCTTCCCCGGCCCGCTCCAGACTCTGCTTCAGTTTGGAGACTTCGGCAGAATGGGAGGTCGCAGCCAGCATCGACGCCTGCTTATTCACATAGACATGTATGGTTAGTCTCCTGCGAAAATTATTTGATCCTCTGTCCGGCTTTTCTTTTCGAGCACCGGACAGAGTCTCAGGGGCTACTATCTATACTATGAAACTCTTTTTGCATAAATACGCCGCATACTTCAAAGCCTGTTAGAAGGCTGGTGCAGGCGCCGGTCAGCCCGCTCTTAACGGACTGAACCCGTTCAGCCACCGTACCCATGAGGATACGGTGTTCCTCAACAATGGAAGCACTTTGCAGCGCTTCCAGTAGAGTATCCGGTGCCTCTGGATGGACAGAGGTCACCAGCGGAATAGGTGCACCTTGTTCTTTCGTAGGAGGCTGCTTGCCTGATTCCGCAGCCGTATGGTCCTCCGGAATAGTATTCGGCTGGGGGCCGAATTGGATATGGCCCCCGTCGCCAGTCTTCAGGGGGATTTGCTCCCCCATGTGTCCGACGGCCGAGGTATCATCCTATGGTGCTACCGGGACGGCCTCATGTGCCTCCCCCCGAGCTGGGAGGGTCCTTCGGGACAACACTTCAGCATCATCCGTAGTCTTGGGGGAGAAGGCCGGCGGAGGTGACCCGCTGTCCATCACTTTGGGATCCAGCGACTTCCCCGAAGATGAGGATCGTTGGAGGTGGGAACGAGTCGGACTGCAGTGCATGACTCAACATGTTAAAACCATGAAGTAAAAGAGCTGGATATATGTGTGCGCCAGTGCCTTTGTGTACTTACGATTCGGCCAGGGGCTTCTCCCTGGGGCGCCACTCGGAGCTGCTATTGGTGTCCAACGCGGAGTTGTCCGCGAGGGAGACCTTCCCCTTCTTGGACGCCTCTGCCTCCAGATGTGTGGAGGCCGCCCTTTTCTTCCTTCCCCCATCAGGGGGAGAGTTGCTTTCCTCCTCCTCCTCGTCGTCGTCCTCGGTGGGAGAGGAGTGGGTTTCGGTGTCTTCGGACGTCATGTCCGAAGTGCCTTTACGTCGGAGGCCACTTCTGGTCTCCTTGGCCTTCTTCTTGGCCTTCTTCTCCGGCGCCTTTAGGGCGCCGGAACCAGCATCTTCGTCAGAAGAGGGATTGCTGGGTTTTCGGGCAGCGGAGCCGGACACTGGATCCGCTCCACCTTCTTTGTCCAGCCCTGAAGAGACAGATAGGGAGCTCATGCATCTTCCTTGAATGTACAGGTGAAGGATACACCTTGAAATACGAAAAACTTACCGAACTGGCGGGATGGGTCAGGTTGTACCCACGGTCCTCGGTCGTCTTTGGCCACGTCTCATTGGCCTTGGAAAGCACTTTCCAGATGCCTTCGTGTGTAGCACCGAAGAACTGTTGCAGGGTCTGGTGCTTGGCCGGATCGAACTCCCACAGATGGCAAGTCCGGCTTTGGCAAGGAAGGACCCGGCAAAAAAGCATCACCTGGATCACATTGACAAGCTTGATGTTCTTGTCCACCATGCTCTTGATGCGCGCCTGCAGGGCTGTCGGCTCGTCCGATGAAGCCCAGTCCAGGCCCTTCTCTAGCCAGGAGGTGAGCCGCATCGGGGCCCCGGACTTGAATTCGGGAGCCGCGGCCTAGGTGTCGTCGCGGGGCTCTGTGACGTAGAACCACTGCTGCTGCCACCCTTTGACGGTCTCCACAAAGGTGCCTTTGGGCCATGTAACGTTGGACATCTTGCTCACCATAGCGCCTCTGCACTCTGCGTGCTAACCACCCACCACCTTCGGCTTCACATTGAAGGTCTTCAGCCACAATCCAAAGTGAGGTGGGATGCGGAGGATGGCCTCGCACACGACAATAAATGCCGAGATGTTGAGGAAAGAGTTAGGGGCCAGATCATGAAAATCTAGCCCATAGTAAAACATGAGTCCGCGGACAAAGGGGTGGAGAGGAAACCCTAACCCGCGGACGAAGTGGGGAATGAACACCACCCTCTCATGGGGCTCCGGGGTGGGGACGATGTGCCCCTTGGCCGGAAGCCGGTGGGCGATTTCCTGGGCCAAATACCCCGCCTCCGTGATGGAGGAGGCCATCCACTTGCCCTGCGCTCCGGATCCGGACATGGCTGGAGTGCTTTTTTGAGGCGGAAAGGATGGAGGCTTGGGCGCTGGAGCTCGAGAATGGGTGGGCAGAGAGAAAGGCATGGGTGAAAAGGTGAATCCTTATCTCTTTATAAAGGCAGCGAATATCAAGCGCTTCCCTGTTCGCCTTAAAACTCGCCTGTTCCCTAAGTGTCGTGCAGACGGAGCGGTTGGGTTACCCACGCCCGTATTGATGAGAATACCGTGATAAGGGGACACGATCTCTGCTTCGACAAGATGTGCCAATGGAAACCGCATCTCGAAACACGGAGCGGGAGGCTAAAAAACGGTTCGAAATAATGTCCGGGCGGAGACGTGGCGTCTCACTACAGAAGATGTCATTAGATGAGACTTTCTCTATGTTCGAGGGTTACTTTGGAGTATTCGGAGGAGGAACCCGCCTTGCAATGCCGAAGACAATCTGTGTTCGAGGATTATTTTGAAGTATTCAGAGGAGGAACCCACCTTGCAATGCTGAAGACAATCTATGCGCCGGACACATCGTCATTGAAGCCTGGTTCAGGGGCTACTGAGTGAGTCCTGGATTAAGGGGTCCTCGGGCGTTCGGGCTGTGTGACGTGGGCCGGACTGATGGTCCATGAAGATACAAGACAGAAGACTTCCTCCCCGTCTCCGGATGGGACTCTCCTTTGTGTGGAAGGCAAGCTTGGCGTTCGGATATGAGGATTCTTTCCTCTGTAAACTGACACTGTATAACCCTAGGCCCCTCTGGTGTCTTTATAAACCGGAGGGTTTAGTCCGTAGAGGCGAACACAATCATACATGCTAGACATCTAGGGTTTAGCCATTACGATCTTGTGGTAGATCCACTTTTGTAATCCTCATATTCATCAAGATCAATCAAGCAGGAAGTAGGGTATTACCTCCATCAAGAGGGCCCGAACCTGGGTAAACATCGTGTCCCCCGTCTCCTGTTACCATCGACCTTAGACGGAGAGTTCGGGAACCCCTACCCGAGATCCGCCGGTTTTGAGACCGACAGCTTCCTACCACAAGTGCGAGCTGCTCCACCTATCAAGCGAGTCCTCACTTCGCATGTCGTGTCATATATCTTGGTCGTCGCATGTTCATCATTGGATGCAAGATGTTACTGGCGTGAGCGGACTAGCTGTGCCAAGCAGCACATGGTTGCTCAGGTTGAGAGTGATGAAGTAGCACACGAAGATTCATCGAAACGAGAGAAAAAAATAGCGAGCGAGGAAGACAAGCCGAAGGGAGACCCAAAAGCGAAGCAATAACAAGAACGATCATCCCAGATGAGTGCTCGCAACAGCCACATAATCTGGCTAGTCGGATACATAGTCCAACTTTTAGTCTGATTTAATATATATGTCTCTGATTCTAAATTCACAATTTGATTTAGTTTTCATAATTTTTTTGCAAGCTCTCTATCTTCTGCCTCGCTCTTTGTTGTTTTTTAATGTATATCATGTTGTTGGCCAAGGCCTGTTTTACTTCGCTTTTGTCGGGCCTCGACCGACAACTGGGCCTGACTTTTTTGTCCCAGTTGAAAAGTCCACTTTCTACTCGCAACTCGGACCCGACCTTTTTTGTCCCAATTGCATGTCCACCCTTGACTCGCAACTGGGACCCAACCTTTTTTTGTCTCAGTTGCAAGTCCTCCCTCAACTCGCAATTGGGACCCGACTTTTTTTGTCCCAGATGCAAGTCCACCATCGACTCGTAATTGAGACCCGACCTTTCTTTCTCGTTGCAAGTCCACCCTTGACTCGCAATTGGGGCCCGACCTTCTTTGTCCCGGTTCCAATCCCCCTTGACTCGTAACTTGGACTTAACCTTTTGTCCCAGTTACAAGTCCACCTTCAACTCGCAACTTGGGGTCCGACCTTTTTTGTCTCGGTTGCAAGTCCACCCTCGAGTCGCAACTGGGGCTGGCCTTTTTTCTCCTGGTTGCAATTCCACTCTTGACTCGCTACTCGGCCCCGACATTTTTTGTACTATTTGCAAGTCCACACTCAACTCACAATTGGGGTCCGACCTTTTTTTGTCCCACTTGGAGTCTACCCTCGATTCGTAACTGGGGCCCAACCTTTTTTGTCACAGTTGCAAGTGCACTCTTAACTCACAAATGGGGCCAGGCACTTTTTTGTCCATGTTGCAAATCCATCGTCGACTCGCAACTGGTGCCCAACCTTTTTTGGGAGTTGCAAGTCCACCCTCAACTGCAACTGGGGTCCAACCTTTTTTGTCCGAGTTGAAGCTAGGGCCCAACCGTTTTTGTCTGAGTTGCAAGCCCACCCTCGACTCGCAACTGGGGCCCAAAATTTTCTAGTCCCAATTGCAAGTCCATCATTGATTCGCAACTGGGCCCTGACATTTTTTGGTCCTAGTTGCAAGTCCACCGTCGACTCGCAACCAAGGCTCGACCTTTTCTTGTCCTAGTTGCAAGTCCACCCTCTACTCGCAAGTCGTGCCCAAACTTTTTTGTCCCAATTGCAAGTCCAAACTTGACTCGCAACTGGGTCCGACCTATTTTAGACCCAATTGCGAGTCTACCCTCGACTCGCCACTGGGGGTCCGACATTTTTTGTCCCAGTTGCAAGTTCACCCTCAATAGCGAAAAAACCGCAGATTTTTTGTCCCAGTTTTTTGTTTTGTTTTGTTTTCTTCATCTTTTTTTCTTTTTATCATATTTTCTTCATTGATTTTCTCTCCTTTTGATATTTCTATTTTTCAGAAGTTGATCTCACTTTTTTCATTTTTTCAGAATATTTTTTTTCTAAATTCACATATTTCAATAAATATTCCAAAATTCGTAAATTCGTTCACTTTTATAAAATCGTTCATTTTTATCTTAAAAAGGAATTTGTTAAAAATTCTCTTATTATTTATCTACTTTTTGATTTGGTTTTTTTTCTTTTTTTGCCAGTTCATGTTCGCTTTTCATTCTATTTTCTACTTTCCCTTTCCTTTTTCTTTTTTCAAAACTCCTGAACCCGTTTAAAAAATTATGGACATTTTTCAAATTATGAATATGTTGGAAATTTATGAACATATTATCTGAATCTGTGACCAAATTTTGAATCATGAATATTTTTTCCTAATCCATGAACATTTTTTGGTATTCTTTAAGCTAACTGCCACAATCGACACCGGAGGGTGAGCTTCTAGTTCATGAGGCCAAACATTCTGCCACACGCCTAGAGGCATTGAATTCGTCCTCCAGTCAACTGATCCAAAAGTGCAAGCTATAGACAGAGGCAGATAATATATTTCAACACCATTTGCATGTACTTTAGAGTCTTAAGTTTTTCTTTCTTTTTTCATTATAGCTAAGTTTCAAAAACAAATGTGAACAACCCATTGCCTCTTATACTTGTATAGTGAAGGTCTTATAATGTAAGTAAGGACGGGGGCATGGAGATGGAAAGTCCGGCGATATCCATGAACGAAAATATATTTCATTTTCTCTTGCCTGCTTAGTCAACATAAGACCTTCGTCACACAACAAAAACTTTCCCTTGGAGCAGCTCAAACCTCTTATGTGTATGAAGATTGAAGAAGCAGGAGTGCATTATTCCATATGGTTGTCGAAAAGTATTGCATAGTGGGGAATAGCTAAAGTGAAAGGTGTTTACTTTAGAATGTGAAGAATGTTGGTAAGGTAAATGACTATTTAGTAAAGAATATGTGTGAATCTCAAAGAAATAGACGACCAACGTAAATATTGGACATCGAACTAGATGCAGAATTGCATTTTTGTTTTCACTTTAGCTATATGTAAGTTGATTGGTTTAAATTTGGGTAAGTCAATTTTCTAACCATTATTCTTCTGCTAAGATTTCTTTTTGTTTCATGGATTCTTAGGCTTATTTTTGACTTGCCGCTGATTGGGATAAGTCAATTTTTTCTTAGGCTGATTTTTTTTACTTGCCCCTATTTGTGGTAAGTCGATTTTCCTATAGGGCTTGAAGCCGGTTACACATTGCACATGTTTTCTTTGTACGAGCCTTTTCTTTTTCTTTTATTTTTATTATTTAGTCAGTTTTTCTTTTTTCTACATGGATATTTCTGGCATGAGGGAAGCGTGGAAATGTATACATGCAATTACTATATACAGTATTGTTTGAATTACGGTAGAGCATAAAAATTGCACTATTATATTCTTATTCTTTGCATATTTATATAGTGCAATTTCAGTGCAAGGTTTTTTTTTTCATTTTCTTTCTTCTGAATGGGTATGTAATACCAATACCACTAATTCATTGTTCCTTAGAAAGATTCTGTATTTTGATTTTTTAGTTTTGTTTTATTTTCTTTCTTCTTTTAAGGATAATACCAGCCCCACTAATTCATCCCTTCTTAGAAGAATTCTTTGCCAAATTACACTATTATATGCTTATTGTTTCACATTAGAAACGAATAACTTTTGTCAATATTTGTTTTTACAATTTTAATTTTCTTTCTCTCTAAAGGGAAATACATATGCCACTAATTCATTCTTTTATTTCTTAGAAAACCTCACGGATTTACTTTTTAGTTTTTATTACATGTTTTCTTATTTAAGGGTAATACCAATGCAACTAATCGTTCCATCCTATGAATTATTGTTTGCGAAAAAGTACACTATTATATGCTTGTTATTGCATATGAAAAAAAAATCATAATTTACTGTGTAAATTGTGTGCAAAATTTTCATTATTTCTCTCCACGTTTTGCATTTCCTTTCAGCTTATAGGGTAATATCAATGCCACTAATTTATTTTTCCTCGTAGAACTTTACTATTATTGTTTTTATTTCATCGTATTTCTTCGTTAAGATAAATATCAATGTCACTAATTCATTCCCTCTTGGAAACTTATGTGTGCAAAAAATACACTATTGTCTGCTTATTGTTGTATATTATGAAAAAGTGCAATTTGTGTGTAAATTTTTTGCACCATTTTTCTTTATTTGTTTCATTGTTTTATTTTTTTCTAAAAGGGTAGTACCAATGCCACTAATTCATTATTTCCTACAAAACTTCATAATTATGATTTTGTTTTCTTTTTTCTTACTTTTCTTATTTTAGAAAATGAAATAATGATGTTGCATCAACAGGGTGCGGTTTGGATGGTGGCAGTGTAACAACAATGTGAGAGGCATCCTGATTGTTCGACTTGGCGCATTTGCACATACGCAGCAGCCTCCTTGCTAAAAAACACCTGGGGTCCCCGTTGGTGCCGTCGTCGGTCCGTCTCATCTCCGGTGGCCTTAGAACATCTCCAGCCGTTCGGTCCCCCAGGACGCCGAAAAAGCGTCGTTTTAGGCCGAACTGGCGTTAATTTTGGGGTGGGGGGCGAATGTGTTCCCAGTCGCCGCCCCCAGGTCGCCCCCAAATCGGCACAAACACGACACAAACACGGCAGAAACTCTGGCGATTTCATTTAAATTTGTTAAAAAAATCAGAAAACATGGTTTAAAAACAACTACGCCTAGCCCTACTACGCTTGCCGCCCACCTTCTACATGCCGAGGAGCCTGTAGAACCGGGTGTAGTCGCCGCCGCCATCATCCTCATCGTCATCGTCATCACCGCCGCCCTGCGTCCCGTCGGAGCCGCCGCCGTCCCTGCTGCACCCCTGACAAGTGTCGCCGACGCGTGCGGGGTTGGACGACCCTGACGCGTCCTCGTCATCGCTGTCGAGGACGAGGACGCCACCCTCGTCGCGTCCGCGGTGCCGAGCTTTGATCTCCTCGTAGGCCCGGCACTGGCGCTCCACCTGCTCGCGGACGTAGTCCGCCTTCGCCCACTTGAGGGCGGTCTAATCGTCGGCGGCCATCTCCTCGCGCTCATTCTTCACGGGGAGCAACACCGGCTCGGTCTTCGGCCGGACGAGGCGGAGAGAGCGAGGGGAGGGGCGGTCACCCATGTTGATAACGAGGGCGGGTGTGATGCCCAAGCGGCGTCTCCTGCGGCTCCAGCTTGACAGGGCGGAGCGCCGGCGACCCGGAGGAAATCGAGCCGAAGCCCGACGAGAGGAGGTCGCCCTCTCCATTCGCCGCGGCGTCCAGGAACTACCGCGGCGGTGAGAGAAGGACGGGTGAGGGAGTCCTGGATAATGGGGTCCTTGGGCGTCCGGGCTATGCGACGTGGGCCGGACTCATGGGCCGTGAAGATACAAGATGGAAGGCATTCCCCCATGTCCGGATGGACTCTCCTTGGCGTGGAAGGCAAGCTTGGCGTGCAGATATGAAGATTCCTTTCTCTGTAAACCAACTCTTTGTAACCCTAGTCCCCTCCGGCGTCTATATAAAATGGAGGGTTTAGTCCGTAGGGGCAATCATAATCATACAGGCTAGACAGCTAGGGTTGAGCCACTACGATCTCAAGGTAGATCAACTCTTGTAACCC
Source organism: Triticum aestivum (assembly GCF_018294505.1). Classification (NCBI taxonomy): domain Eukaryota; kingdom Viridiplantae; phylum Streptophyta; class Magnoliopsida; order Poales; family Poaceae; genus Triticum; species Triticum aestivum. The sequence goes on along the minus strand of NC_057802.1, from coordinate 583,985,233 downwards.
CTATACTCATCAAAGTCAATCAAGCAGGAAGTAGGGTATTACCTCCGTGAGAGGGCCCGAACCTGGGTAAACATCATGTTCCCTGTCTCCTATTACCTTCGATCCTTAGATGCACAGTTCGGGACGCCCTGCCCGAGATCTGCCGGTTTCAATCCTTGGTCAGCCTGTCCAATCACTTTTGATCGTTGAGACCACCCGACCAGTATCCGTCATGGAGGTTCGTCCGCACTAGTCCTCGACCCAATCATCGATGGATTCCACCTCATGCGAGTCCTCATGGACGGCGGCAGCAGCCTTAACCTGCTCTATCAGCACAGGGTCCGCAAGATGGGTATCGATCCATCAAGGATCAAACCCACCAAAACCACCTTCAAAGGGGGTAATACCTGGTGTAGAGTGATACGTCTCCAACGTATCTATAATTTTTTATCGTTCCATGCTATTATATTATTTGTTTTGGATGTTTAATGGGCTTTAATATGCTCTTTTATATTATTTTTGGGAGTAACCTATTAACCGAAGGCCCAGTGCAAATTGCTGTTTTTTGCCTATTTCAGTGTTTCGCAGAAAAGGAATATCAAACGGAAATCTACCTTCGCGAGGATCTTTCTTGGAACAAACGCAATCCAGGAGACTTGGAGTGGAAGTCAGAGACGCAACGAGGCGGCCACGAGGCAAGAGGGCGCGCCCCCCACCCTCGTGGGCCCCTCGTAGCTCCACCGACCTACTTCTTTCGCCTATATATACTCTTATACCCTGAAAACATCCAGCGGAGCCACGAAACCACTTTTCCACCGCCGCAACCTTCTGTACCTGTGAGATCCCATCTTGGGGCCTTTTTCGACGACCTGCCGGAGGGGGATTCGATCACGGAGGGCTTCTACATCAACACCATAGCCTCTCCGATGATGTGTGAGTAGTTTACCACAGACCTTCGGGTCCATAGTTATTAGCTAGACGGCTTTTTCTCTCTCTTTGGTTCTCAATACAAAGTTCTCCTCGATGTTCTTGGTGATCTATTCGATGTAATACTCTTTTGCGGTGTGTTTGCCGAGATCCGATGAATTTGGGTTTATGAACTTGATTATCTATGAATATTATTTGGTTCTTCTCTGAATTCCTATATGCATGATTTGATATCTTTGCAAGTCTCTTCGAATTATCGGTTTAGTTTGGCCTACTAGATTGATATTTCTTGCAATGGGAGAAGTGCTTAGCTTTGGGTTCAATCTTGCGGTGCTCGATCCCAGTGACAGAAAGTGTTGGGGATATTACTACTGGGCGTAAACTGGCCAGGAGAGGCCGGGTTAACCCCATAATGGTTCACTGTATCTAAAGCCCATGAAGACAAAGACGGTGACGATTTATGAAGGCCCAGGGCCCAAAGACTGTTTAAAGCCTGTAGACATAAACCGGCATTGATATGTAAACTTGTGTTGTAAGATAGAAAGAGCAGAGACCGAGCCGAACACGTTTATGAGCCGGCCTCGGGATTCTGTAAATCGACGGGCTTCAACCCATGTATATAAGGGGACGACCCGGCGGCGGTTTAGGAGAACAGACAACAACTCGAGACTCAGGCAAAGCGTATTCGCTCCCTGGTCATCGAAACCCTAGCAATTCCACAACAACTGGATTAGGCCTTACCTTCACCGCAAGGGGCCGAACCAGTATAAACTCTCTGCGTCCCTTGTCCGCTTTAACCCCTTTAAGCTAACCCGTAGCGATGGCTCCACGACTAAGTCCTTTCCTTCGGACATCTGCCGTGACAAAACCACGATAGTTGGCGCCCACCGTGGGGCTATCGCATGATGGTTTCGAGTTCTTAGAAGGCAACTTCGAAGGACTCAAGGGCTACGCTGTGGGCCGGATGACCAAGAGTCGTCGTGGCAAGCTCTACATCGACGATGCAGGCTGGGGCCCTGAGGCCGGCTCAATCGAGTACGGGTACCGGGTCCCCTTCGGCGGCATACACATTTTCATTGGCAAGATCGGCGAACCAGGCCCTGAGCCGGACATCTGCACCGACCTCGTCGAAACAGCTCAGCGTGCGAGATCTGCCCAGGTTAAGCCTGTCATGCAGCTTGCCTTCGTGGGAGTCATCCCCGGAGTGGAATCTGAGGATAGATCAGAATCTGGTGGTGAAACCGTCGTTTATTCCGGCGACGAGTCATCGACCAGGGAGACCGAGTCATTGTACCAGTTGCAAGATGGCCAGATTGGGGGCTGTTCCGATGGCGACAGTATTCTGGACCCCATTGATCCGCCGAATCGGGTTGCGATTTTAATGGCCGGTACACAGCCAGTGCTCCACTCTTCGACCGCAGCGGCGGTGATTTCCGGATCAGTAGCAGCGACAGCGGCCGGGGCAGGAGGCCCTGTGCGACCGCCGGCTCAGGTTTTATCTGATTTGTTCGATGCCTTGGCAACACTGATGGCGGAGGTTAATCCGGCAAATCCAGACGAGCATACTGCGGAGATTGCAAAAGTGAAGGATCAGATAACGCAGGCCAAGGCCGATTTGGCAGCGGAGGAAGCCAGAATGACTGCAGAACGGGCCGCATTAGATGCACAGGCCTATCGGCTTATGTTGGATCAGAGTGCGTCAAACGAGTTTATGAGAAGAAGGTACCGATCTCACCTGCCGCCGGTTTATGAGGCCAGGAACCTCTTTAATACCCCAGGAGCAGGGACCAGTAATCCGCCGGTGGCAAACCGGGCAGAGGCACCTGAAACGGGAGCGCCGGTTCAACCGCGACCAACAGATAACCGTGATCCGCCCCGTCAGAACAACGTTCTGTCGCAGCATGTCCCAACACCGCCAGGTCACTATTCTGACCCGATGGATAACATTGTCGCTGCCGCTTCACGACTGGCAGGCCTCCCGATCGAAGGCGAGTCCCCAGTAGCGGTCGAGACGCGACGGGCTAGGGAGCTCCTTCAGACAGCTTTAACTCAGCAGCAAGCTTATTCATATAGTCGCGAAAGGATCCATTCGACTCCCCGCCCAAGTCGGAGCTACAGCAGGCGTATTGATGAACCGGCCGTGTCAAGCAGTGCGCAAAAGCGTGATCCGCCCCGTGGCCATAACCCGGCGGGTGGTGGCGGTGATGCTCAGGATGTGGTGGATCGTGCTAGAGCTCGTCGAGAGGCCGAGCTAGCAGCACAGCATGAGGCCCGCCAACTTACTCCGGTTCGTCCAACCACGTCGGTGGAACCAGGGGTTACTTCCAGCTCTTTGGGAGTGCCGTGTCTCGTCCCAGCGCTGCACAACATGCGTCTGCCCAAGGATTTCAAAGGCCCACGTAAAGTGCTGAATTACACCGCCGATTTATCCCCCGAGTCATGGGTTGAAAGCTATGAGATGGCAATGGAGATGTTGGATGTGAACGATGCGGCGTGCGCTAAATACTTTACCATGATGTTGGAAGGAACGGCTCGCACTTGGTTGAAAAACTTGCCAGCTAACTCCATTGGGTCATGGGCCGAGCTGAGGGCCCGGTTCATCCAAAATTTCAAGGATACATGCAAGCAGCCCATGTCAATTGTGGACTTAGCTGCCTGTGTCCAGGAGGAAGGAGAATCGACGACCCATTGGGTGCGCTGGGTTTCAGAGATTTTGCATTCATCGGACCGCATCAACGCTGATACAGCAGTTTTGACATTGGAAGGCAATTGCCGGTTTGCACCTCTGAAGTTGAAGTTGGGACGGCTCAAACGTCACTGCAATGACATGGGGACTCTCATGGCCGCTCTGGTGAAGTATGCCGACTCTGATAGTACCAAGGATCCCGAGTCTGACGATGATAAGACAGGGAAGGGAATGAAGAGCAGCAATACCAAGGGGCAGCAGCATAACCCGGTGGGTCATGGAAACAGCGGTAAGCGTAAAGCAGATAACAGTATAGACTTTGTGGCTAATACAAACGTGCAGGACAAGGGCCAACGGCGTAAAGGTAAACCTCCCCGGCGTAGTGGAGGACCAAGCCCTAATCCGGAGCGCCTGTCTTATCTGTTAAACCAGCCTTGCCCAAAGCACGGGTCACAGGAGAAACCAGCCACGTACCTCTGGAAGGATTGTTATATCATGCAGGAGTTCAAAAATTCCGATTTTTTCGGTATGATCATGGAACGGGTGGTGGTTCAGGCCCCGGATCTCATGGCTCAGGTTACGGTGGAGGCAGTTTCGGTTCAGGTTTCCACGGTAATCAGAGTGGGCATGAAAATCAAGGCAATCAGGGCAACCAAGGTGGTTATAATCATCAGGGAAATCAGCAGCAGCAGCAGTCGGGTTACCAGAGCAACCCGAAGCAGTTGAATAGCGGGCAGTATCATGTCTTCACCACTAGCCTGGACAAGTGCGATCATAAGCTTCATAAAAGGGCAGTGAATTCCGTTGAACCGGCGGTGCCCCGTTATCTACGCTGGTCTGCACAGCCTATTGTGTGGAGTCGAGAGGATCATCCACCCCGGGTTGATAATCCGGGTCATCTGGCGTTGGTGGTGGCACCTCAGGTGGGAGATTATAAGTTCACGAAAGTACTCATGGATAGGGGGAGTAGCATCAACATCCTCTACTATGAAACTTTCCGTCGCATGGGGTTAACAGATAAAAATCTTAAACCGTCCAACACAGTCTTCCATGGAGTGGTGCCTGGTAAATTGGCATATCCAGTTGGTAAGATAGCTCTGGAGGTTGCTTTTGGTGATGAAAATGATTCAAGATCAGAGGCGTTGACCTTCGAGGTGGTGAAAATCCAGAGCCCATATCATGCCATGTTTGGACGGCCGACTTATGCTAAGTTTATGGCAAGACCCTGTTATGTCTATCTGCAGCTCAAGATGCCGGGTCATAAGGGGACTATCACAGTGCACGGGAGCCGCGAGATCGCTTTGGAATGTGAAGAAGGTGATGCGGCATATGCTGAGTCGGTTTGTGCAACAGAAGAATTGAAGTTCTACAAGGACAATGTTGATCCGGCGGATATGACTTCTTTGAAAAAGCCAACTACAGAGCATGAACCGGCCATGAAGTTTAAATCGACTGATGAGACTAAGCTTGTTGATTTCATTCCTGGTGATTCATCCAAGCAGTTTAGCATCAGCGCTAACTTGGATCCGAAATAGGTACCGCATTGGCAGAAGCTGGTATATGGAGTTTTTATGGCAAGCCGGAAGCTTAAGCAATATTTCCAAGGTCATCCCATCACGGTGGTTAGCTCTGCTCCTTTGGGGGATATAATCCAGAATAGGGAAGCAACTGGCCGGATTGCTAAGTGGGCTATTGAGCTTGGGCCTCACGGGTTAAAATACATACCCCGGACGGCGATCAAATCTCAGGCACTTGTGGATTTTATCGATGATTGGACAGAACTACAGGCGCCGGAAGAGAAGCCGGATCATACTTATTGGACTATTCATTTCGATGGGTCCAGGCAATTGGAGGGCTCGGGGGCTGGAGACGTTTTAACTTCCCCACGAGGTGATAAGTTTTGTTATGTTCTCCGTTTAATGTTCCCTTGCACTAACAATGCAGCTGAATATGAGGCTTTACTCCATGGTCTTCGGATGGCTAAAGAGATGAATCTCAGCCGAGTTAAGTGCTTTGGTGATTCAGACCTGGTGGCTCAACAAGTGTCCGGCACTTGGGACTCCAAGGACCCACTCATGGTGGCATATCGTCGTGAGGTGGATATTGTTGCAGGTCACTTCAAAGGTTATCAGGTGGATCATGTGGACCGGCGGAAGAATGAAGCGGCGGATGCTTTAAGCCGCTTGGGTTCCCAACGTAAACCGGTTCCACCTAACGTCTTCCTGGATGTGCTGCATAATCCGTCCGTCAAGCTCCCTGGTGAAGAGGATTTGGCTGTTCCTGGTCCGGAGGCTCAGTTGGTGGCGGCTCTTGATGTTATTCCGGATTGGACGGTTCCATATTTGGCGTATATGAACCAGGGCGAGTTACCAGAAGACGAAACTTCGGCCAGGCAGATAATCCGGTGGTCCAAGTCCATGACTATTATCAATGGAGAGTTACATCATTGCAGTGTGACAGGGGCGTTTCAACGCTGTGTATCCCCTGAAGAAGGCCATGAAATTTTGCGTGAGATCCACGAAGGAGATTGTGGTCACCACGCCGGTTCAAAATCGCTGGTAGCCAAGGCGTTTCATCACGGTTTCTATTGGTTGACGGCTCATGCTAATGCCGAGGACTTGGTCAAAAGGTGTGATGGATGTCAAAAGTTCTCACGACGGGCTCATGTACCGGCTCAAGAGTTGAGGATGATTCCAATTACTTGGCCGTTTGCGACTTGGGGGCTCGATATGGTTGGACCCTTTAAGAGATCCAAGGATAAGAAGACCCACCTTCTGGTGGCGGTTGATAAGTTCACTAAGTGGGTGGAGGCAGAGCCAGTCAGTAAGTGTGATGCAGCTTTGGCGGTTCAATTCATCAAAAAGGTGATCTTCCGGTTTGGCTTTCCACATAGCATTATAACAGATAATGGTCCCAACCTGTCAAAGGGTGCCATGAAGGAGTTCTTTCAACGTGAGCACATCCGGCTTGACGTATCATCAGTGGCTCACCCCCAGTCCAATGGTCAAGCAGAGAGGGCCAACCAAGAGATCTTGAGAGGCATCAAACCCCGGCTTATGGTTCCTTTGCAACGGACGCCGGGTTGTTGGGTTGAGGAGTTACCTTCTGTGTTATGGAGCATCAATACCACACCCAACACATCGACGGGGTACACGCCTTTTTCATGGTTTATGGAGCGGAGGTGGTTCTTCCTAGTGACATCCGTCATGACTCGCCCCGTGTGGCGGCATATGTCGAAGCTGACAATGAGAAGGCACGGCAGGAAGCTCTCGACATGTTAGATGAGGAGCGTGACATGGCCGCAGCCCGTTCGGCGATTTATCAGCAAGATCTACGTCGTTATCACAGCCGCCGGGTTAGAAATAGAACCTTTCAAGAAGGCGATTTGCTGCTCCGACTCATCCAGGATCAGACGGATATGCACAAGTTATCCCCCCCTTGGGAAGGACCCTTTGTGGTCAGCAAGAATCTGCACAACGGGTCATACTACCTAATCGATGTTCGAGAGCGCAAAGACTCACGTAAATCGGAGGAGGAGACCCACCGGCCATGGAATATCGCTCATCTTCGGCCCTACTATACTTCAGCCATAGGCTCTGCTTATGTACATAGTTATGACAATGTATATATTATGATCAATATAATAAACCGTAGCCTCAGCTAAAGCGGGGTATCTGTTGTTTTTCTTATATCATGTGTGGTTACATGGGGGCTTCTGTTCATAAAGCGGCGCCCGGTTTACCCCTTGATTCAGCTTATTAAAGCTTTATATAAAAATCACTTGGGGGCTTGGTTGCATTTGAACCATAGCTACACCTCTTGATCGGCGCAATGCCACAATATCACTTGGGGGCTTGGTGGTATTCAAACCATAGTCACACCTCTTGATCGGCTCAAAGCCAAATTACTCCGGGGCCAAAGAGAGTGTTGCAAAGCAACAAATCAAACATAGGCACCCACTGAGCACAGCTCACAATGTTACTTGGGGATTCTTTGCTGTCGCAATGAACAAAGAATCTACACTTGTAATAGGCTATCAAGCCACGGCTTGGAAGCCTGCTGTATACACCTAAAACCCCGGGTTAGCCTGCCTTCTTAAGTAAGTTACTCCGCCCAGGTAAACCTGGTATGATCCGTCGAACTTTGACAAGTTACTCTGATAAGACCATGAACTTGTCAAGTTAAAACGATGATTGGTTAAGGATTGAGGACCATCTTAAAAGGCTTTGTAAAATGGTTTAACTCAGTGGCCTGGCAGCCCATGAAAAGCCTCGAATTTGGGGCCTGGCAGCCCATGAAAAGCCTTAACGACAAGTTTTCATTTGCTTTTTGCCAAGTTTTCCTCTCTTTTGACAAGACTTATAATGTTTTTTAAACCGGTGTTCATCAACCCGGCTAGGCTGTCAACTACAAGTTGTCAGTACGTAATCATTTATAACCCGGAGTTTCTTAACCCGGTCTGGTTTCGATTCAAAGTTGCCAGCATTGAATAAATCGGTGTTTATCGCAACCCGGAACGGTTTTATCGTAAACCGGCATAATATAACAGGAGTTATTGATACTCCGGATTAGGGTTGTTACCCTCACTACAACAAGTTGGTCAGCCAACATTATGACTCAAGGTCACGGGTATCAATTATTTTCATATTTGATTATCTTTTTGCAGCCTCGGTTATAAACCCTGGCTATATATCTGGGCATCATGACCCGTCCGGCGGTAAACCGCCAGGACACTATATACTTCTTGTGTGCAGGAATGGCTTGAGTAAATCGCTATGGTTTATGAGCATCATATGTCTTAAGCATGGCGGATTAACAAGTGTCAGGCACAAATAAATATGCACGAAGGCATAACAAACCAAGTGCTTTAACTACCCTATTACAAGGCGTTTCAGTGCCCAAAAGGATAATTGTTTCTCAAATAAGTGTTGCAGCACGTGGAAGACTAAACCGGCCTCCGGATTATGATTGGTCACCAGCTTGACCTGACGGCTGTGGATCATCTTGCACCGGTCCATCCTCTTCGTCTCTACCCAGCGGCTGGAAGTCAATAGTTGTCCAGTCGATCCCAGCTAACGCTTGGAACACAACTTCATCGCTTATAAGGGTGGACGGTTCAATGTCAAGGGCATAAGTGTGCTTACGGATTGGAGGGATCAGGTGTTGAGCCTCAGGAGTCAGTGCAGCAACCCGTTTGTTATTGGTGTCATAACTCGCCTGGTAAAATGAAAGATCGGCCTCTTCAGCGAGTTGACAAGCCAGTGGACGTACTTCCCGGTTTATGGCGCGGAGATCTTCATTGCCAAATTCTGATTCGTCTTCTTTAAGCTTGGGTAGCCTTTAGCCACGTCCGCCGAATCAAGATCAGGCACCCATGCTTTTGCCCGGGTTAGTGCGGTCAGAGCGCCAGCCCTTGCAGCAGATCTCTTTAGCTCTTATACCCGGGTAGGCAGCATAGATAGCCAGTCTAAAGTATCCTTGATTAACGTCGGGGGCAGTTTATTGTGAGAAGCGGTGCAGATAATTCGTTGCGCGCCAGTGTACAATTGCTCTATCAGCATGTAGGCAGCCTTCGGTTTCTTCTGTACATCAGAGCCCAGATGACTAATGCGAGTTCCTGCATCATTACAAACGTCAGTAAACCGGCAACACATGGGAAGATATGTTGAAAGTATAAAGCAAGGATGTTTACCGAACACAGCAGCAGTCATGGCATGTATCTGCCGCTTTACGCCAGTCAGCTCATCTACCACCGGTTTAAGAGCTGCTTCTGCGTCCTCGGCTCTCTTTCGCAAAGCAGATTTTTCTATCTCCCAATCCGCCCGTTCCTTGTTGAAGCTCTCTTTCAGTTTTTCCATAGCGTCTAAAGTGCTGGTCAACTCTTCCTTGGCCTTGGAGGTTTCGGCTTGCTGAGATTTGATGTTCTCTTGCAGATCGACGGTTTGAGCTTCCTTTTTGCTCAGCTCAGCCTGTAACAGACAGAAGTATAATGAGTTGGTAATACATGTTTGAAGTATGAAGCACATAACAAGTTATGCACCTGATACTTGGGGGCTAATGCATATTTGCTTGTTCTCAGAAATTTCTACAAGTCCCAAGCATAATACAAGTATTACTCTTACCACTTGGGGGATAATGTATGTTTGCTCAAAGTACTCATCTGGGAAGTCTTTTAAAAGTCCCGGTTCATCTTTATAAAGTTAAACCGGCCCTTGGGGGCTACACCAGTAAAAAAGATGCAGTATTGCAAATATAAAGTTATTACTAAGTCCCGGTTTAGATTGGTATCATAACCCGTCACTTGGGGGCTACTGGAGTTGATATTCAAAAATGGACATAAGAGACATAGTTGTGTGGTTACCTCATATCGCTCCTTCATCAGATTTACTAAACCGGCTTCATAGTCACGACTGGTGTACAAACGGTTCAAGAAGCCAGAGTGAATGTCTTGGGCATTGAGATGAGCGTAGCTGGACAAATCGGTGCTCCATTTTCCTTTGCCCATATCAGAAAGTTCATCCTTGGCGCTATGTTTGGATAACGCGACCGGGTTGCCAGGAGCAGTGTGGCTGACACCGGTAATCATAACATCATCCTCTTTATCATCAGCAGCCTTCACGGGAGTTGGCGGTTTATCGGTAGCCTTAGCTGGACTGGCCAATTTGTCATCAGGTTAGACCGGGCTGGTCGGTTTGTCAGCATGGCCTGTGGTGTCAATTTCTACTTGTTCAGTAAACAAGTCATGGTCTTGAGGCGGCAGATCATTAAGCATGGCATCAGTATCGGTTTCTTCTGGGTCTGGAGTCTTTTCCGGTTCAACAGCCATGTTATCATCAGCCGGTTTATTTAACCGAGCCTTCTTGCTGGGTGTAGGCTTGGCGCTTTGTGCATAGTATGTAAAAATAACACATCAAGGATAAAAACAAGTGCATAGCTCACCCAGGAACTGTTTTAAGGGGTGGAAGCTTTGTGGCCGATGACTCGCCAGAAGATGAGTGGGAAGTGCCCTGATAATTTGAATCAGACGGATTAAGAGGCTGTCGGAAACAACCCACCTTGGGGCAAGAAGTGTCAAGAGTATAAGAGACCTCTGATCGGCGTTTCCGAACCGGAGTGTTCGGTAAACCGGCGGAGGTAACTACCTGGCCGCTGTGCCGGGTCGTGCGGCGAGCTTCGTGTTGCTGCGTCTTCAAAAGAAAGTTGGGGTCCAAGTAAGCACGAGGGTGAGAAAATTTTACTTTCCGGTTTGCTCGACGGATTTTTGATGTTGGCAGAGGATCTGAATCGGAGGAAAGAATGATTACCTCTACGTTATCAGCTTGACTGCCTTCAGCGTCGTCCTGATAATAGTCATCGTCAATGAGGTGTATGAAAAATGAACCAAGAGAGTCAAATTCTACCTCTGAGTCCAGATTAGCCACATCGTCATCAGCATTTGGCTCGGAAGATGTAGTGGTCCTTTTCTTGGCAGGTTTTTTAACAACCTTCGTCTTCGGGCGAAGTGGCTTGACCGGTTTATCTTGTGGTTTTGCCGGTTTATCTTGTGGTTTTTTCTTCTAGAACGGACCATCGCCCTGTCAAAGATGGACACGATTTTTCATAAGATATTTTGAAAGAAGCAAGTTAAAGTAAAAAAGGGGTATATGATCCTTGCCTTTGGCGGTTTATTGGAAACACAGAAAGGGCTTAATCCGGTCTGGCTACAGACAGCCTCTGGTTCATTCAGCATCTTCTTCACAGCCTCAGTAACTTCCGCATCAATAAGCTGAATATCAATGTGTTGTTGAGGATCCTTCAAACTCCCTGTGTATTCACACATCAAACCGGGGCGCCGGCTTAAGGGCAGAATACTCCAGCTTATCCAACAACGAGCAAAGTCAACACCTGTTAAACCGTTCGCCATGAAGGCTCTATGCTTTGACTGTTGTGGGGCATAGTTGGACCTTTCCTTTGCAGTCAACCTCTAAGGAAAGGGATGTGTATTGCTAAGACGGTGAGGCCGGTAACCCAGCAAGGGGTTTTCGTCAGTTGGAGATGTGTCTTTGCAGTAAAACCAAGTTTGGTTCCACTCCTTGGGGTGACTGTGAAGCTTGGCGTGAGGGAAGCTGACTTCCTTCCTTTTTTGAACCGCCATTCCACCAAGTTCAGTATTGGGTCCATATGTGAACTCTGTGCGACGGTTTAAGTGGAAGAAATCTCTAAACAACTCAAATGTGGGCTCTTGTTGAAGGTAAGCCTCACAAAACACTTGGAAATGGCAGATGTTGGACACAGAGTTTGGACCGATGTCCTGAGGGTGAAGCTGGAAACTCGCAAGTATGTCTCGGAAGAATTTTGAACCGGGAGGGCTAAAACCTCGACCCAGATGGTCAACAAAAACCACTACTTCTCCGTCCTTGGGTTCAGGAGGATTTTCTGGACCAGGGGCCCTCCAGTGGATGACCTCTTTCTTGGCTAAGGCACCAGTTGCGACACATCTGCTCAACTATTCTTCAGTGACTCGGGAAGGAGCCCAGTTGCACTCATAGACTTGTTTGGCCATTTCAATGACAAGCTGAAACATAATTATTGCCGGTTTAAGATTCACAATTGATAACTATAAAGCGATGCGAGGATGTATGAATATTGTTAAACCGGGGTTTGTTATTGGTAAACCGGAGTCTGACAATGGAGATAATACAATGACGAATGCATTGGCGGTTCAACAGGGGACTAATGGTGTCTACTGGGTCATCATTTTTCTACGGGATTAAACCGCCTAATCTGGTATTGAAGATACCAGTCTAAAGATGCGTAAGTGAAGGAAAAACAAGTTTTACAGCTTGGCATGGTAATTTCAGATCTGCCGTGCGTTGGAAAATCAAAATATATTCTGACCTAATTTCAAGTGCTCGAAGAGTTCAGCAAGTTCAGATGGATTTTATATAAGGCAGATGCCCTAACAAGGAAAAAGGAGTTTAAACTACAAGGGCACTGGAAAATATCAGATCTAACTAGTCATTGGTATTACTGAAGAGGAACAAGGAAGAACAGCTCCAAGAGCTTCGAAAAACTACGAAGAACACTAAACCCTAATGGTGGATCTGGAGTGAGGAGAAGAGGAACTTACTAGTGCTGAGGAACCAGCAGAAGATCACCGCGTTTCTCTGGTGCGGTCAGGTTGATGCAGCGGCCGTTGTTGAGGCAGAGGCGAAGGTCGACGGCGGCGGCAAAGCTCGAAGGTTGGTTGGCACGAGAAATAAGAAGATGCGAAGAGGCACGGGGGGAAAGTGAAAAGGACCCCTCGACTTTATTTATAAGGTGAATGGATAAGTGGCAGGCGCGAGAATCGAGGAGCCCGAAAAAGCTCTATTGCCTCGATTGTCGGAGGCCCATTAATAAAGGTGTGTTATGCGCAGTTCTTAATAACAGATGACGTCATGGCAATTTATCATGGTCCTGGAAAGTGACGTCATGGCGGTTTACAAGATTTCTGTGAAGATGATGATGCGTTGAGGATTGACATGTACCAGTTCAAATCAATCTGGGGCCTAATGTTGGGGATATTACTACTGGTCATAAACCGGCCAGGAGAGGCCGGGTTAACCCCATAATGGTTCACTGTATCTAAAGCCCATGAAGACAAAGACGGTGACGATTTATGAAGGCCCAGGGCCCAAAGACGGTTTAAAGCCTGTAGACATAAACCGGCATTGATATGTAAACTTGTGTTGTAAGATAGAAAGAGCAGAGACCGAGCCGGACACGTTTATGAGCCGGCCTCGGGATTCTGTAAACCGACGGGCGTCAACCCATGTATATAAGGGGACGACCCGGCGGCGGTTTAGGAGAACAGACAACAACTCGAGACTCAGGCAAAGCGTATTCGCTCCCTGGTCATCGAAACCCTAGCAATTCCACAACAACTGGATTAGGCCTTACCTTCACCGCAAGGGGCCGAACCAGTATAAACTCTCTGCGTCCCTTGTCCGCTTTAACCCCTTTAAGCTAACCCGTAGCGATGGCTCCACGACTAAGTCCTTTCCTTCGGACATCTACCATGACAAAACCACGACAGAAAGGGAACCGACACGTATTGTGTTGTTGCCATCGAGGATAAAAAGATGGGGTTTATATCTAACTGCTTGAGTTTATCCCTCTACATCATGTAATCTTGCCTAATGCGTTACTCCGTTCTTATGAACTTAATACTCTAGATGCATGTTGTATAGCGGTCGATGTGTGGAGTAATAGTAGTAGATACAGAATCGTTTCGGTCTACTTGACACGGACGTGATGCCTATATTCATGATCATTGCCTTAGATATCATCGTAAGTATGCGCTTTTCTATCAATTGCTCGGCAGTAATTTGTTCACCCACCGTAATATATGCTATCATGAGAGAAGCCACTAGTGAAACCTAAGGCCCCCGGGTCTACTTTACAGCATATAAGTTTCCGATCTATAATTCTAGGTTACTATTTATTTTGCAATCTTTATTTTCCAATCTATACAATAAAAATACCAAAAATATTTATCTTATTATCTTTATCAGATCTCACTTTTGCAAGTGGTCGTGAAGGGATTGACAACCCCTTTATCGCGTTGGTTGCAAGCTTCATGATTGTTTGTTCAGGTACTAGGCGACTTGCGTGTAGTATTCTACTGTATTGATACCTTGGTTCTCAAAAACTGAGGGAAATACTTATGCTACTTTGCTGCAACACCCTTTCCTCTTCAAGGGAAAACCAACGCATGCTCAAGAGGTAGCATAGAGGCCCGTTCTACGGGCTCAATCACATTGGTAGTTGATACGTCTCCAACGTATCTATAATTTTTTATTGTTCCATGCTATTATATTATCTGTTTTGGATGTTTAATGGGCTTTCATATGCTATTTTATATTATTTTTGGGACTAACCTATTAACCGGACGCCCAGTGCCAGTTTCTGTTTTTTGCCTATTTCAGTGTTTCATAGAAAAGGAATATCAAACGGAATGAAACCTTCGCGAGGATCTTTCTTGGAAAAACGCAATCCAGGAGACTTGGAGTGGAAGTCAGAGACGCAAAGAGGCGGCCACGAGGCAGGAGGGCGCGCCCAGGGGGGTAGGCGCGCCCCCACCCTCGTGGGCCCCTTGTAGCTCCACCGACATACTTCTTTCGCCTATATATACCCTTGTACCGTAAAAACATCCAGGGGAGCCACGAAACCACTTTTCCACCACCGCAACCTTTTGTACCCATGAGATCCCATCTTGGGGCCTTTTCCGGCGCTCCGCCGGAGGGGGAACCAATCACGGAGGGCTTCTACGTCAACACCATAGCCTCTCCGATGATGTGTGAGTAGTTTACCACATACCTTCGGGTCCATAGTTATTAGCTAGATGGATTCTTCTCTCTATTTGGTTCTCAATACAAAGTTCTCCTCGATGTTCTTGGAGATCTATTCGATGTAATATTCTTTTGTGGTGTGTTTGCCGAGATCCGATGAATTGTGGATTTATGATCAAGTTTATCTATGAACAATATTTGGTTCTTCTCTGAATTCTTATATGCATGATTTTTTATCTTTGCAAGTCTCTTCGAATTATCGGTTTAGTTTGGCCTACTAGATTGATCTTTCTTGCAATGGGAGAAGTGCTTAGCTTTGGGTTCAATCTTGCGGTGTCCTTTCCTAGTGACAGTAGGGGCAGCAAGGCACGTAATGTATTGTTGCCATCGAGGATAAAAATATGTGGTTTATATCATATTGCTTGAGTTTATCCCTCTACATCATGTCATCTTGCCTAATGTGTTACTCTGTTCTTATGAACTTAATACTCTAGATGCATGCTGGATAGCGGTCGATGTGTGGAGTAATAGTA
The DNA here is from genome assembly GCF_018294505.1 of Triticum aestivum. NCBI lineage: Eukaryota > Viridiplantae > Streptophyta > Magnoliopsida > Poales > Poaceae > Triticum > Triticum aestivum. The sequence goes on along the minus strand of NC_057802.1, from coordinate 583,969,796 downwards.
GTAGATGCAGAATCGTTTCGGTCTACATGACACAGACGTGATGCCTATATTCATGATCATGCCTAGATATTCTCATAACTATGCGCTTTTCTATCAATTGCTCGGCAGTAATTTGTTCACCCATCGTAATACATGCTATCATGAGAGAAGCCACTAGTGAAACCTATGGCCCCGGGGTCTATTTTACATCATCTAAGTTTCTGATCTATAATTCCAATTTACTATTTATTTTATTTTGCAATCTTTATTTTCCAATCTATACAACAAAAATACCAAAAATATTTATCTTACTATCTTTATCAGATCTCACTTTTGCAAGTGGCCGTGAAGGGATTGACAACCCCTTTATCGCGTTGGTTGCAAGGTTCTTGATTGTTTGTGCAGGTACTAGGAGACTTGCGTGTAATCTCCTACTGGATTGATACCTTGGTTCTCAAAAACTGAGGGAAATACTTACGCTACTTTGCTGGATCACCGTTTCCTCTTCAAGGGAAAACCAACGCATGCTCAAGAGGTAGCAAGAATGATTTCTGGCGCCGTTGCCGGGAAGATCTACGCTCAAGTCAAGACATACAAAGTGCCCATCACAAACTCTTCTCCCTCGCATTACATTATTTGCCATTCGCCTCTCGTTTTGCTCTCCCCCACTGCACCTTTGCCGTTTTATTCGCCTTTTTCCGTTCATCTTTTTCGCTTGCTTCTTGTGTGCTTGTGTGTTGGATTGATTGTTTGTCACGATGGCTCAAGATAATACTAAATTGTGTGACTTTTCCAATACCAACAACAATGATTTTATTAGCACTCCGATTGCTCCTATTACCGATGCTGAATCTTGTGAAATTAATGCTGCTTTATTGAATCTTGTCATGAAAGATCAATTTTCTGGCCTTCCTAGTTGAGATGTCGCTACCCATCTAAACAACTTTGTTGATTTGTGTGATATGCAAAAGAAGAAAGATGTGGATAATGATATTGTTAAACTGAAGCTATTTCCGTTTTCGCTTAGAGATCGTGCTAAAACTTGGTTCTCTTCTTTGCCTAAAAATAGTATTGATTCATGGAATAAGTGCAAAGTTGCTTTTATCTCTAAGTATTTTCCTCCCGCTAAGATCATCTCCCTTAGGAACGATATTATGAATTTTAAGCAACTTGATCATGAGCATGTTGCACAACCTTGGGAGAGGATGAAATTAATGATACGTAATTGCCCTACACATGGTTTGAATTTATGGATGATTATACAAAAAAATATGCCGGATTAAATTTTGCTTCTAGAAATATTTTAGATTCGGCCGCGGGAGGCACTTTTATGGAAATTACTTTAGGAGAAGCTACTAAACTCCTAGATAATATTATGGATAATTATTCTCAATGACACACCGAAAGATCCACTAGTAAAAAGGTTCATGCGATTGAAGAGATTAATGTTTTGAGTGGAAAGATGGATAGACTTATGAATTGTTTGCTAATAAGAGTGTTTCTTCTGATCCTAATGATATGCCTTTGTCCACTTTGATTGAGAATAATAATGAATCTATGGATGTGAATTTTGTTGGTAGGAACAATTTTGGTAACAACGCGTATAGAGGAAACTTTAATTCTAGGTCGTTCCCTAGTAATTCCTCTAATAATTATGGTAATTCCTACAACAACTCTTATGGAAATTTTAATAAGATGCCCTCTGGTTTTGAGACTGGTGTTAAAGAATTTATGGATTCGCAAAAGAATTTCAATGCTTTGATTGAAGAAAAATTGCTTAAGATTGATGAGTTGGCTAGGAACGTGGATAGAATTTCTCTTGATGTTGATTCCTTGAAACTTAGATCTAATCCACCTAAGCATGATATCAATGAGTCGCTCAAATCCATGAGAATTTCCATTGATGAATGCAAAGAAAGAACCGCTAGGATGCGTGCAAAAAAAGACTGCTTTGTGAAAGCGTGTTCTTCTAGTTTTCATGATAATAAAGATGAAGATCTAAAAGTGATTGATGTGTCTCCTATTATATCTTTGTTTTCCAATATGAATCTTTCTAAAGATGGGACTGGAGATGAGTCAACTTTAGTTAAAAGGCGTCCCAATGATTCAGAGTTTTTAGATCTTGATGCTAAAATTTATAAAAGTGGGGTTGAAGAGGTCAAAATTTTACATAGCAATGAACCCACTATTTTGGATTTAAAGGAATTTAATTATGATAATTTCTCTTTGATAGATTGTATTTCCTTGTTGCAATCCGTGTTAAATTCTCCTCATGCTTATGATCAAAATAAAGCTTTTACTAAACATATTGTTGATGCTTTAATGCAATCTTATGAAGAAAAGCTTGAACTAGAAGTCTCTATCCCTAGAAAACTTTATGATGAGTGGGAACCTACTATTAAAATTAAGATTAAAGATCATGAATGATATGCTTTATGTGATTTGGGTGCTAGTGTTTCCACGATTCCAAAAACTTTGTGTGATGTGTTAGGTTTCCGTGAATTTCATGATTGTTCTTTAAATTTGCATCTTGTGGATTCCACCATTAAGAAACCTATGAGAAGGATTAATGATGTTCTTATTGTTGCAAATAGGAATTATGTGCCCGTAGATTTCATTTTTCTTGATATAGATTGCAATCCTACATGTCCTATTATTCTTGGTAGACCTTTCCTTAGAACGACTAGTCGTCAACCCGTGCTCCTGCACGGGCTAGAAATTATTAGAAGTTTACAATACTGTACATAGAAATTTTATATAAGCTTTATTTTCGTTAAATCTTATAAAAAAAAGATGTGCAAAATATTTATCAATACATTTTATTGACTATTCTCATAGCCTATAAGTATTAGATTCTCTACTTTACCAATGAGTAAATATATATGAAGATTCCTTTTCTTTTATAAGAATATTATATATGTACTATTTCCTGGGTTATTCCACTTGCACTTCATTCCCTTACGTTTGATTTGCCGTGGGTTTCTGATGTACTTGCGTGGTTTAGAATGTTTTATTTTTAAATATAATCTTGGATTTATTCATTAATTATATTTTTTACATCTAAAAATTTAATCATGGGTTTCTGATGTACTTTTTTCGACAATTTTTTTATATTTTTGGTAAAATACTATACGTGTTGTCACATGCACATTTGAGAGTATATATTTAATTAAGTGTGATTTATAGACGGGATTGGTACAGTACATGCATACATGTGTTGTGGTTTGTGTGCGTGTGGTGATTTCTGGATGAAAAATTTTAGACCACGTACCTACACCTAGATGTACGCAACACACTCAAGTATCAAGGTTGATCTGTTATTTTTTATTCATGAAAAAAGATGAGCAATGTTGATTTGTGCTTTTTTTAGTCATACCCGCATGGGTAACTTCATTGGGATACGTTTCCGGAAAAAAATGTTTACTTTATTAGATGATTTTTGTTAGTACACTTCCTTCCTATCTTACCACGTATGGACTCTTGGTATGTGAACTTCCTTTAAACATACGTACTGCTAAACATGAGAATTATATCTCATTTAATCCTAGACGTAAAATTAAGATCTAACGGTTAATTATAAGCAGTTGTTAAGGATTAATGTGGAGGCTCATATGGTGCCTCCAATTAATAAATATAATATTGGTGCAATATTAACATGAAAGAAGGAAACATTAGATTCCAATTTCCGTTAAGAAAAGGCATGGAACAATTTCCTAGAAAGAAAATTAAATTACCTTATGAATCTATTATGAGAGCCACTTATGAATTGCATACCAAAGATAACAATACCTAAATCTATTCTTGTTTTTATGCCTAGCTAGGGGCGTTAAACGATAGCGCTTGTTGGGAGGCAACCCAATTTTATTTTTGTTCCTTGCTTTTTGTTCCTGTTTAGTAATAAATAATTCATCTAGCCTCTGTTTAGATGTAGTTTCATGTTTTAATTAGTGTTTGTGCCAAGTAGAACCTTTGGAAAGACATGGGTGAAGTCTTTGCAATCATGCTGTAAAAAACAGAAACTTTTGCGCTCACGAGATTAGATGCCATTTTTTACTGGACAGTGCTTTTAGGTTGATTATTTTTGCAGATGATTAACAGAAAAATTCCTCAGGTCCAACAATTTATTTCAGAATTTTTGGAGTTCCAGAAGTATTTGTTTGATACAGATTTCTACAGACTGTTCTGTTTTTGACAGATTCTGTTTTTCGTGTGTTGTTTCCTTATTTTGATGAATCTATGGCTAGTATCGGGGGCTATGAACCATAGAGAAGTTGGAATACAGTAGGTTTAACACCAATATAAATAAATAATGAGTTCATTACACTACCTTAAAGTGGTGGTTTGTTTTCTTATACTAACGGAGCTCATGAGATTTTCTGTTTAAGTTTTGTGTTGTGAAGTTTTCAAGTTTTTGGGTAAAGATTTGATGGATTTTGGAATAAGGAGTGGCAAGAGCCTAAGCTTGGGGATGCCCAAGGCACCCCAAGGTAAAATTCAAGGACAACCAAAAGCCTAAGCTTGGGGATGCCCCGGAAGGCATCCCCTCTTTCGTCTTCGTCTATCGGTAACTTTACTTGAGGCTATATTTTTATTCACCACATGATATGTGTTTTGCTCGGAGCGTCTTGTATGATTTGAGTCTTTTCTTTTTAGTTTACCACAATCATCCTTGCTGTACACACCTTTTGGGAGAGACACACATGAATCGGAATTTATTAGAATACTCTATGTGCTTCACTTATATCTTTTAGAGCACGGTGGTGGTTTTATTTTATAGAAATTATTGATCTATAGTGCTTCACTTATATTATTTTGGGAGTCTTTTAGAACAGCATGGTAATTTTCTTTGGGTATAAAATTAGTCCTAATATGATAGGCATCCAAGATGGGTATAATAAAAACTTTCATATAGAGTGCATTGAATACTATGAGAAGTTTGATACTTGATGATTGTTTTGAGATATGAAGATGGTAATATTAGAATCATGCTAGTTGAGTATTTGTGAATTTAAGAAATACTTGTGTTGAGGTTTGCAAGTCCCGTAGCATGCACGTATGGTAACCGTTGTGTAACAAATTTGAAGCATGAGGTGTTTCTTTGAATGTCCTCCTTATGAGTGGCGGTCGGGGACGAGCGATGGTCTTTTCCTACCAATATATCCCCTAGGAGCATGCGCGTGGTGCTTGGTTTTGATGACTTGTAGATTTTTGCAATAAGTATGTGAGTTCTTTATGAGTAACGTTGAGTCCATGGATTATACGCACTCTCACCCTTCCATCATTGGTAGCCTCTTCGGCACCGTGCATTGCCCTTTCTCACCTCGAGAGTTGGTGCAAACTTCACCGGTGCATCCAAACCCCGTGATATGATACGCTCTATCACACATAAGCCTCCTTATCTTCCTCAAAACAGCCACCATACCAACCTATTATGGCGTTTCCATAGCCATTCCGAGATATATTGCCATGCAACTTTCCACCGTTCCGTTTATTATGACACGCTTCATCATTGTCATATTGCCTTGCATGATCATGTAGTTGACATCGTACTTGTGGCAAAGCCACCATTCATCATTTTTCATACATGTCACTCTTGAGTCATTGCCCATCTCGGTACACCACCGGAGGCACTCATATAGAGTCATATTTTGTTCTAAGTATCGAGTTGTAATCCTTGAGTTGTAAATAAATAGAAGTGTGATGATCATCATTATTAGAGCATTGTCCCGTGTGAGGAAATAAAAAATATATAAAAAAAGAGAAAGTCCAATAAAAAAAGAGAAGGCCAAAAAAAGAGAAGGCCCAAAAAAATGAGAGAAAAAGAGAGAAGGGACAATGTTACTATCCTTTTTCCACACTTGTGCTTCAAAGTAGCACCATGTTATTCATGATAGAGATTCTCTTATTTGTCACTTTCATTTACTAGTGGGAAATTTTCATTATAGAACTTGGCTTGTATATTCCAACAATGGGCTTCCTCAAAATGCCCTAGGTCTTCGTGGGCAAGCAAGTTGGATGCACACCCACTAGTTTCTTTTGTTAAGCTTTCATACATTTATAGCTCTAGTGCATCCGTTGCATGGCAATCCCTACTCCTCGCATTGACATCAATTGATGGGCATCACGGAGGGCTTCTACATCAACACCATAGCCTCTCCGATGATGTGTGAGTAGTTTACCGCAGACCTTCGGGTCCATAGTTATTAGCTAGATGGCTTCTTCTCTCTATTTGGTTCTCAATACAAACTTCTCCTCGATGTTCTTGGAGATCTATTCGATGTAATATTCTTTTGCGGTGTGTTTGCCGAGATCCGCTGAATTGTGGATTTATGATCAAGTTTATCTATGAACAATATTTGGTTCTTCTCTGAATTCTTATATGCATGATTTGTTATCTTTGCAAGTCTCTTCGAATTATCAGTTTAGTTTGGTCTACTTGATTGATCTTTCTTGCAATGGGAGAAGTGCTTAGCTTTGGGTTCAATCTTGCGGTGTCCTTTCCCAGTGACAGTAGGGGCAGCAAGGCACATATTGTATTGTTGCCATCAAGGATAAAAAGATGGGGTTTATATCATATTGCTTGAGTTTATCCCTCTATATCATGTCATCTTGCCTAATGCGTTACTCTGTTCTTATGAACTTAATACTCTAGATGCATGCTGGATAGCGGTCGATGTGTGGAGTAAGGGTAGTAGATGCAGAATCGTTTTGGACTACTTGACACGGACGTGATGCCTATATTCATGATCATTGCCTTAGATATCATCATAAGTATGCGCTTTTCTATCAATTGCTCGGCAGTAATTTGTTCACCCACCGTAATACATGCTATCATGAGAGAAGCCACTAGTGAAACCTATGGCCCCCGGGTCTATTTTACATCATATAAGTTTCCGATCTATAATTCTAATTTATTATTTATTTTATTTTGCAATCTTTATTTTGTAATCTATACAACAAAAATACCAAAAATATTTATCTTACTATCTTTATCATATCTCACTTTTGCAAGTGGCCGTGAAGGGATTGACAACCCCTTTATCGCGTTGGTTGCAAGGTTCTTGATTGTTTGTGCAGGTACTAGGAGACTTGCGTGTAATCTCCTACTGGATTGATACCTTGGTTCTCAAAAACTGAGGGAAATACTTACGCTACTTTGCTGCATCACCATTTCCTCTTCAAGGGAAAACCAACGCATGCTCAAGAGGTAGCAGAAGTCGTCTTCGGTTCACCGGACAACTTCCGAAGCGAAGACTTAATCTTCGACATCGTCCCCTTCCGTAGTGGCTATCATGCACTGCTCGGACGAACCGCATTCGCCCGCTTCAACGCGTCCCGCAGTACGCATATCTCAAACTCAAGATACCCGGACCACGCGGCATTATAACAGTCAACGGAAACATGGAACACTCCCTCCTTACTGAGGAGCACACCGCGGCCTTGGCAGCGGAAGTGCAGGGCAGCCTTGTCAGGCCAAACATCACATCAGCGGCTCAGCCCCCGGACACACTTAAACGAGTCCGGACTACACCGCAGGGCGCCACCTCGGCTCGTCAAGAGTTCGACTAGCAATCCGGCCTCCATCTCAGCTCCAACCGAATTACGGACCATGTGCCACGGATACATAACTACGCACTAAAGATACCATGGGCAAAGATGGAGGCATCATAAAGACAAAGTCGACAATACGGCCAGACCTCGGCTGGACGCCTGTATTTTCCCTGTTTCTCCTTTTCTTTATCTTTTTCAGGTACCTTATACCCACGTCACCTTTTTTCAACGGTGCCTAGGCCTCTTTTCGAAGCCTATCATGATAACACCAAGTGTCGATCCTCTTGAAGGACAATACACCAAGGAGAAAGGCAGTGTAATAGCAGGGCAGAGTATCTACAGGATCTTTAAAGACCGCATAGTCTGTTCACAGGACCTACAATCAGCTTTCCCTTGTACCCGGCATGTAAAATAGCCTCGTTGCTTACTGCACTAGTTGTACAAATACGTTTTGACGTATCTATCAGACTACAATGGAAATGGTTCTAGCCCAGCCTATGTGGTACAAATTTACCTCTTCACATGTATTTCCGTGTTTTTCGTCTGATTGACATGTGCACCTCGGTACGACTTAAATCGTCAGGGGCTTTATTGAGCCATGCACATTTCTCAAAAACTAAACAAAAAAAGTCCAAACACTTTTCTAGCAACAATTCAGTGTCCCGAAAATAGCATTATATGCATTGGCTCCGAATCATGTCTTTGGTCAATAGTTGGGTTGCCCAGCTCCTGTGGTTACTACCTTACGTTTCGCTCGTTCGGCTGAGGTAGTCAAGGGAGAACTACTACGATTGTGTTTCTGGTTCATCCGGACAAACACCTCAGTAGAGAAAGCCAAAAACTGACTGTCATGATGCGGCGAGAGCTGGTCAGCTATTCGGCAACTATGTATAAATCTCTTGCGATTTTTTCCGCATTATGCGATCGGCCGGCCTTAGACCGGCCGGGCACTCACAGCACCCACGTTCGGATAATCGAATAGTACTAGGGGCTACGCCTATTATAAAGCTCCTATGGCTCAGTGAGAGTGAAAAAGCGACATAGTCTGATTGCCTGGTTTGCCGCACTAACACCTCCTTCACGGACCAAGTTGCTGGGTCAAGTGTGTTTAGGTGCTATCCCGAACACCCCCATACTACCTACGTGGGGGCTAACGCCGACGACTGGCCAACTCTCAGATATAGTAAACGGCCACACAGGAGCAGATATGTCAAAATAAAACAGACAATACATGATACATAAAGCCTTGTCTCATAAGTATAGGAGCGGACAATACATATACATTCACTCAAATATGATGTCCTTTGAGCACTGGCCCTCCACTGTACGGGATCCTTCCAGGACATCATCAAAATACCCCTCCGATGTACGATGCCCCTTGCCTGCAGGTGGTCCCTCGGTAGCGAGCTTGACAGCGTTCATCTTCGCCCACTGCACCTTGACGCGGGCGAAGGCCATCCCCGCACCTTCGATGCAGGCCGATCGCTTCACGGTGTCAAGACGGGGGCAGGCCTTGATCATCCGCTTCACGAGCCCGAAATAGCTGCTAGGTATGGATTCGGCAGGCCATAGGCGGATTATAAAATCCTTCATAGCTAGCTCGGCCATCCTATGCAGTTCAATCAGCTGTTTCAGCTGATCGCTGAGGGGCACTGGATGCTCTGGCGCAAGGTACTGCGACCAGAACAGTTTCTCCGTTGAGCTCCCCTCTTCGGCTCGGAAGAACTCCGCAGCATCAGCAACACTCCGAGGCAGATCCGCAAACGCGCCTGGAGAACTCCAAACCCGGGTCAGTAGGATGTATTTCTCCCTCACAAATCTGCTCTCCATATTAAAGGCCTTACCAGCTGCAATTTTCTTCGCCTCCTGGATCTCCAGGCAGGCATTTTGGGCTTCGGTCCGGGCCTCCTGAGCATTCTGGAGGGCCTTAGCAAGTTCGGTTTTTTGATCCGAGACCTGGTGCTCTAAGGCCTCACATTTGCTTATAGCATCCTTCAGCTCCTGCTGGACTTTGGACGCCCTTGACTCATGTTTTAGGCGGGTGGCTCGTTCCTCCTCTGCCTCTTTCTTGGCCTCAGCCAGAGCGCTTTTGAGGATCTCAACCTCAGGCGCGACAGCTGCGAACAAAGTTATAACACTTGTTAAGCTGGCAAACTATTATTGGTATTATTTTTGGAAGAATTTGCGGTATCATATACCTTGCTTTTCCGCTAACTTCCGCCTCAGCTCAGACGCTTCGGCGGCATGGGTAGCCGATGCTTGCATCGCGGTCTATTCGGTACAAATAGATATGTATGTTAATACCCTTTATGAGTCATTCGATCCTCTGTTCGGCCTTTCGTTGTGAACACCGAACAGAGTCTCAGGGGCTGCTATCTATACTCAGATATTTTTCTTATATAGCTAAAAGCATTATACTGCTTACCTCAAAGCCTCGTAGAAGGCTAGTATAGGCCTCGGTCAATCCGCTTTTGGCGGACCAAACTCTCTCGACCACCGTACCCATAAGGGTACGATGTTCTTCTACAATGATGGCACTCTGGATTGACAGAGGTCGTTGATGGAATTTGCGCACCCCCTTCTTTCAAAGGGAGCTGCTCGCCTGATCCTGGAGCCTTGGGGGTCTCCGGAATAATATTTGGTTGGGGGCCGAATTGGGTATGGCCCCCAGCATCAGTTTCCATGGGGGTCGATTCCCCCATGTTATCGGCATTAGGGCTATCACCCTCTAGCGTCACCTGGGTGGCTCTCTGCACCTCTCCCCAGCCCAGAAGGACCTTTCGGGACACCACCTCGGCTATGTCCATAGCGTTGGGGGAGGAGGCCGGTGGAGGCGACCCGCTGTCCATCCCGTTCGAATCCAGTAAATTCCCCGAAGATGAGGATTGCTGGGGGGGGGGGGGGTGAGACGGACTACACCACAAAATCCAGCATGTTAAAATCACAAGTCAGAAAGTCGGATAAACGTATAAAGTATAAGTGCCTATGGGGGTACTTACGATCCGGCCAAGGGCTTCGGCCTGGGGCACCATTTGTCAGCGTCCGATTTGGAGTCATCCATGAGGGAGATTCTCCCTTTCTTGGACGCCTCCGCCTCCCGATCTGCGGAAGCCCCCCTCTTCTTCTTCCCCCCTTTAAGGGGAGAGTTGTTCTCTTCCTCCTCCACTTCGTCTTCGTCGGGGGAGGAGTGAGTCTCTGTGTCTTTCGACACTACGTCCGAAGCACCTCTACGGCGGAGGCCGCTTTTAGCCTCCTTGCCCTTCTTCTTGGCCTTCTTTTCCGGCGCCTGATACGGCGCCGGAACCAGCATCCTCGTTAAAAGAGGAATGGTTGGGTCTTCGGGTAGTGGGGCCGGACAGTGAATCCGCTCCGCCTTCTTCGTCCAATGATGTCTACTACGCAACCTTCTTCTTGTAGACGTTGTTGGGCCTCCAAGTGTAGAGGTTTGTAGGACAGTAGCAAATTTCTCTCAAGTGGATGACCTAAGGTTTATCAATCCGTCGGAGGTGTAGGATTAAGATGGTCCCTCTCAAGCAACCCTGCAACCAAATAACAAAGAGTCTCTTGTGTCCCCAACACACCCAATACAATGGTAAATTGTATAGGTGCACTAGTTCGGCGAAGAGATGGTGATACAAGTGCAATATGGATGGTAGATATAGGTTTTTGTAATCTGAAAATATAAAAACAACAAGGTAACTAATGATAAAAGTGAGCGTAAACGGTATTGCAATGCTAGGAAACAAGGCCTAGGGTTCATACTTTCACTAGTGCAAATTCTCTCAACAATAATAACATAATTGGATCATATAACTATCCCTCAACATGCAACAAAGAGTCACTCCAAAGTCACTAATAGCGGAGAACAAACGAAGAGATTATTGTAGGGTACGAAACCACCTCAAAGTTATTCTTTCGGATCGATCTATTCAAGAGTTCGTACTAGCATAACACCTTAAGACACAAATCAACCAAAACCCTAATGTCACCTGGATACTCCAATGTCACCTCAAGTATCCGTGGGTATGATTATACGATATCCATCACACAATCTCAGATTCATCTACTCAAACCAACACAAAGTACTTCAAAGAGTGCCCCAAAGTTTCTACCGGACAGTCAAGACGAAAACGTGTGCCAACCCCTATGCATAGGTTCATGGGCGGAACCCGCAAGTTGATCACCAAAACATACATCAAGTGGATCACGTGATATCCCATTGTCACCACAGATAAGCACGGCAAGACATACATCAAGTGTTCTCAAATCCTTAAAGACTCAATCCGATAAGATAACTTCAAAGGGAAAACTCAATCCATTACAAGAGAGTAGAGGGGGAGAAACATCATAAGATCCAACTATAATAGCAAAGCTCGTGATACATCAAGATCGTATCACCTCAAGAACACGAGAGAGAGAGAAAGAGAGATCAAACACATAGCTACCGGTACATACCCTCAGCCCCGAGGGTGAACTACTCCCTCCTCGTCATGGAGAGCACCGGGATGATGAAGATGGCCACTGGTGAGGGTTCCCCCCCTCCGGGAGGGTGCCGGAACAGGGTCCCGATTGGTTTTTGGTGGCTATAGAGGCTTGCGGCGGCGGAACTGCTGATCTATTCTGTTCCCCGATGGTTTTACGGTATATGGATATATATAGGCGAAAGAAGTCGGTCAGGGGAGCCATGAGGGGCCCACGAGGGTGGGGGCGCGCCCAAGGGGCGGGCACGCCTCCCTGCCTCGTGCCTTCCTCGTTGCTTCCCTTATGTACACTCCAAGTCTTCTGGATTGCTTCCATTCCAAAAATAACTCTCCCGAAGGTTTCATTCCGTTTGGACTCCGTTTGATTCCTTTTCTGCGAAACACTGAAACAATGGAAAAAACAGGAACTGGCACTGGGCTCTAGGTTAATAGGTTAGTCCCAAAAATAATATAAAAGTGTTTAATAAAGCCCATAAACATCCAAAACAGATAATATAATAGCATGGAACAATCAAAAATTATAGATACGTTGGAGACGTATCAGCATCCCCAAGCTTAATTCCTGCTCGTCCTCGAGTAGGTAAATGATAAAAACAGAATTTTTGATCTGGAATGCTACCTAACATATTTATCCATGTAATCTTCTTTATTGTGGCAAGATTATTCAGATCCATAAGATTCAGAACAAAAGTTTAATATTGACATGAAAACAATAATACTTCAAGCATACTAACAAAGCAATCATGTCTTCTCAAAATAACATGGCCAAAGCAAGCTATCCCTACAAAATCATATAGTCTGGCTATGCTCTATCTTCACCACACAAAGTATTTAAATCATGCACAACCCCGATGACAAGCCAAGCAATTGTTTCATACTTTTGGTGTTCTCAAACTTTTTCAATCTTCACGCAATACATGAGCGTGAGCCATGGACATAGCACTATAGGTGGAATAGAACGGTGGTTGTGGAGAAGACAAAAATGAGAAGATAGTCTCACATCAACTAGGCGTATCAACGGGCTATGGAGATGCCCATCAATAGATATCAATGTGAGTGAGTAGGGATTGCCATGCAACGGATGCACTAGAGCTATAAGTGTATGAAAGCTCAACAAAAGAAACTAAGTGGGTGTGCATCCAACTCGCTTGCTCACGAAGACCTAGGGCATTTTGAGGAAGCCCATCATTGGAATATACAAGCCAAGTTCTATAATGAAAATTCCCACTAGTATATGAAAGTGACAACATAGGAGACTCTCTATCATGAAGATTATGGTGCTACTTTGAAGCACAAGTGTGGTAAAAGGATAGTAGCATTGTCCCTTCTCTCTTTTTCTCTCATTTTTTTAGGCCTTCTCCTTTTTTTGGCATCTTTTTTTTATTTAGTCCGGAGCCTCATCCCGACTTATGGGGGAATCATAGTCTCCATCATCCTTTCCTCACTTGGGACAATGCTCTAATAATGATGATCATCACACTTTTATTTACTTACAACTCAAGAATTACAACTCGATACTTAGAACAAAATATGACTCTATATGAATGCCTCCGGCGGTGTACCGGGATGTGCAATGACTCATGAGTGACATGTATGAAAGAATTATGAACGGTGACTTTGCCGCAAATACAATGTCAATTACATGATCATGCAAAGCAATATGACAATGATGGAGCGTGTCATAATAAACGGAACGGTGGAAAGTTGCATGGCAATATATCTCGGAATGGCTATGGAAATGCCATAATAGGTAGGTATGGTGGATGTTTTGAGGAAGGTATATGGTGGGTGTATGATACCGGCGAAAGGTGCGCGGTATTAGAGAGGCTAGCAATGGTGGAAGGGTGAGAGTGCGTATAATCATGGACTCAACATTAGTCATAAAGAACTCATATACTTATGCAAAAATCTATTAGTTATCTAAACGAAGTACTATGCGCATGCTCCTAGGGGGATAGATTGGTCGGAAAAGACCATCGCTCATCTCCGACCGCCACTCATAAGGAAGACAATCAATAAATAAATCATGCTCCGACTTCATCACATAACGGTTCACCACACGTGCATGCTACGGGAATCACAAACTTTAGAACAAGTATTTCTCAAATTCACAACTACTCAACTAGGATGACTCTAATATCACCATCTTCATATCTCAAAACAATTATCAAGTATCAAACTTCTCATAGTATTCAATGCACTTTATATGAAAGTTTTTATTATACCCATCTTGGATGCCCATCATATTAGGACTAAATTCATAACCAAAGAAATTACCATGCTGCTTTGGACTCTCAAAATAATATAAGTGAAGCACGAGAGTTCATCTATTTCTTCAAAATAAAACCACCATTGTGCTCTAAAAGATATAAGTGAAGCACTAGAGCAAACGACAGACTACTCCGAAAGATATAAGTGAAGATCAATGAGTAGTTGAATAATTATGTAAATATGTGAAGCCTCTCTAACATTTAAGAATTTCAGATCTTGGTATTTTATTCAAACAGCAAGCAAAACAAAAGAAAATAAAATGACGCTCCAAGCAAAACACATATCATGTGGTGAATAAAAATATAGCTCCAAGTAAAGTTACCGATGAACGAGGACGAAAGAGGGGATGCCATCCGGGGCATCCCCACGCTTAGGCTCCTGGTTATCCTTGAATATTACCTTGGGGTGCCTTGGGCATCCCCAAGCTTAGGCTCTTGCCACTCTTTATTCCACAGTCCATCGAATCTTTACCCAAAACTTGAAAACTTCACAACACAAAACTCAACAGAAAACTCGTAAGCTCCGTTAGTATAAGAAAATAAAACCACCACTTAGGTACTGTTGTGAACTCATTCTTTATGTATATTGGTGTTAAACTTACTGTATTCAAACTTCTATATGGTTTGTAAACTATTTTACTAGCCATAGAGTCATCAAAATAAGCAAACAACACACTAAAAACAGAATCTGTCAAAAACAGAACAGTCTGTAGTAATCTGTATCAAACGTATACTTCTGGAACTCGGAAAAATCTACCAAAATAGGACGACCTAGATAATTTGTATATTGATCTACTGCAATTGGAATCAGTATTTTATCACGTTCTGGTGATTTTTAACAATTGTTTTCGTGAGCAGTAAGTTTCTGGAATTTTCAGCAAGATCAAATAACTATCATCCATGAAGGTTCTATAGGTCTTACTTGGCACAAACACTAATTAAAACATAAAACCACATCTAACCAGAGGCTAGATCAAATATTTATTACTAAACAGAACCAAAAAGAAAGAACAAAAATAAAAAATTGGGTTGCCTCCCAACAAGCGCTAACGTTTAACGCCCCTAGCTAGGCATGATGATTTCAATTATGCTCACATAAAAGATAAGAATTGAAACATAAAGAGAGCATCATGAAGAATATGACTAGCACATTTAAGTCTAACCCACTTCCTATTCATAGGGATTTTGTGAGCAAACAACTTATGGGAACAATAATCAACTAGCATAGGAAGGCAAAACAAGCATAACTTCAAAACTTTAAGCACATAGAGAGGAAACTTGATATTATTGCAATTCCTACAAGCATATATTCCTCCCTCATAATAATTTTCAGTAGCATCATGAATGAATTTAACAATATAACCATCACATAAAGCATTCTTTTCATGATGCATAAGCATATAATTTTTATTACACTCCACATAAGCAAATTTCTTCTCATGAATAGTAGTGGGAGCAAACTCAACAAAATAACTATTATGTGAGGCATAATCCAATTGAAAATTAAAATCAAGATGACAAGTTTCATGGTTATTTTTATTCTTTATAGCATACGTGTCATCACAATAATCATCATAAATAGGAGGCATGCTTTCATCATAATAAATTTGCTCATCAAAACTTGGGGGACTAAACATATCATCTTCATCAAACATAGCATGCCCAAGCTTGTGGCTTTGCATATCATTAGCATCATGGGTATTCAAAGAATTCAAACTAACAACATTGCAATCATGCTCATCATTCACATATTTTATGCCAAGCATTCTAGGTAATTCTTCTTCTAGTACTTGAGCACAATTTTCCTTCCCATCATTTTCACGAAAGACATTAAAAAGATGAAGCATATGAGGCACCCTTAATTCCATTTTTTTGTAGTTTTCTTTTATAAACTAATCTAGTGATGTCTACTACACAACCTTCTTCTTGTAGACGTTGTTGGGCCTCCAAGTGCAGAGATTTGTAGGACAGTATCAAATTTTCCTCGAGTGGATGACCTAAGGTTTATCAATCCGTGGGAGGCGTAGGATGAAGATGGTCCCTCTCAAGCAACCCTGCAACCAAATAACAAAGAGTCTCTTGTGTCCCCAACACACCCAATACAATGGTAAATTGTATAGGTGCACTAGTTCGGCGAAGAGATGGTGATACAAGTGCAATATGGATGGTAGATATAGGTTTTTGTAATCTAAAAATATAAAAACAGCAAGGTAACTAATGATAAAAGTGAGCGCAAACGGTATTGCAATGCTAGGAAACAAGGCCTAGGGTTCATACTTTCACTAGTGCAAGTTCTCTCAACAATAATAACATAATTGGATCATATAACTATCCCTCAACATGCAACAAAGAGTCACTCCAAAGTCACTAATAGCGGAGAACAAACGAAGAGATTATTGTAGGGTACGAAACCACCTCAAAGTTATTCTTTCGGATCGATCTATTCAAGAGTTCGTACTAGCATAACACCTTAAGACACAAATCAACCAAAACCCTAATGTCACCTGGATACTCCAATGTCACCTCAAGTATCCGTGGGTATGATTATACGATATGCATCACACAATCTCAGATTCATCTACTCAAACCAACACAAAGTACTTCAAAGAGTGCCCCAAAGTTTCTACCAGACAGTCAAGACGAAAACGTGTGCCAACCCCTATGCATAGGTTCATGGGCGGAACCCGCAAGTTGATCACCAAAACATACATCAAGTGGATCACGTGATATCCCATTGTCACCACAGATAAGCACGGCAAGACATACATCAAGTGTTCTCAAATCCTTAAAGACTCAATCCGATAAGATAACTTCAAAGGGAAAACTCAATCCATTACAAGAGAGTAGAGGGGGAGAAACATCATAAGATCCAACTATAATAGCAAAGCTCGTGATACATCAAGATCGTATCACCTCAAGAACACGAGAGAGAGAGAGAGATCAAACACATAGCTACTGGTACATACCCTCAGCCCCAAGGGTGAACTACTCCCTCCTCGTCATGGAGAGCGCCGGGATGATGAAGATGGCCACCGGTGAGGGTTCCCCCCTCCGGCAGGGTGCCGGAACTGGGTCCCGATTGGTTTTTGGTGGCTATAGAGGCTTGCGGCGGCGGAACTCCCGATCTATTATGTTCCCCGATGGTTTTAGGGTATATGGATATATATAGGTGAAAGAAATACATCAGGGGAGCCACGAGAGGCCCACGAGGGTGGAGGGCACGTTGCTTCCCTTACGTACACTCCAAGTCTTCTGGATTGCTTCCGTTCCAAAAATAACTCTCCCGAAGGTTTCATTCCGTTTGGACTCCGTTTGATATTCCTTTTCTGCGAAACACTAAAACAAGGGGAAAAACAGGAACTCGCACAGGGCTCTGGGTTAATAGGTCAGTCCCAAAAATAATATAAAAGTGTTTAATAAAGCCCATAAACATCCAAAACAGATAACATAATAGCATGGAACAATCAAAAATTATAGATACGTTGGAGACGTATCATCCAACCCTATGAGAAGAATGGAAAGCTTAAGTATACCCCTTGAATTTTCAAGCAATGAAGTTGTCATAAAAACTTACGGGAGACGCTGCGTGGGTACAGTCGAGGCCGAGGTCGTCGGTCGTTTTTGGCCACGTCTTTTGGGTCTTGAACAGCAGCTTCCACATGTCTTCGTGCTTCGTGCTGAAGAATCGCTGCAGGGTCTGATGAAGCTATGTACCTAGGGTAGGGTCATAGGCCTGACCTTGACGCCCTCCCCTAGGACATTACCCTAAAGTCAGAAGCATTCAAGGGATACCATCATCCACTCGACTAGAAGCATTCCACTCGGTAGATTCAAGTTCACTCGACCGTAACAGGAATCACTCGACAGACAGGAGACCTTAAGTCACTCTGAATAGCAATGGTCAGACGTTTATTCTGTAGACTTAATGGACATTTATGTCACTTTATTACTGGCGTTACCAGAAACGCCCCATCTTTATGTACCTCAAAACCCTGTGTAACTGAGGGCGGGAGGGGTCTGGCGAACTCTATATAAGCCACCCCTTTCCTCAGGGACAAGGGTTCGCACCCCCTATAACTCCACACACATATAATCCAGTCGACCGCCTCCGGGCACCGATAGGGCTATTACTTCCACCGTGAAGGGCCTGAACTCGTAAACCTTGTGTGTACAACTTCACCATAGCTGGGATCTTGCCTCCTCATACCTACCCCCCATTCTACTGTCAGTCTTAGAACCACGACAGTTGGCGCCCACCGTGGGGCAGTTGTCTTAGCGACTTTTTGGTGAGGTTGTGATTTTTCCGATTCCCATCATCATGGTTTTCGGAGGTGGATTGGCTGAGGGCCGCGAGATCCGTCTCGGCGCGCTCGTCTTCGTTGCCGACGACTCCGCCTGGCTTCAGGAAGCTCCCCTCGACGTCGAGACGCTCCCCGTCCGCGGGGCGACGCACTTCCGCGCGTGCGTTCGCGGCGCCCTTCTCCGGCAGCGGTCGACCCAGTATCGGTCGGCTCCCGTGGCATCCTTGCTCCCATCTGTTCACGGACGCAAGCGATCCGGTCGGTCGCGGCTTCAGCGGTGGGTGAAACACGCAGTGGCCCGTCAGTCGGCCACCCCACAGGTCGCGGCAATCGAGCACGACGAAACTCTCTACGGCCTGTTCGGCTGGCTCCATCGAGACCGCATCCGAGTGCGATAGCAGCGATCCTGCGGCTGAAGTCTTGATGGTCGATGGACCACGTAGTCCTCCTGGCTTCCCCCGCGACGACGGCGGTGATGGTGGCGGCGATCCGTCACGCATTCACGAGGAGTACCATTCCGAACCCCTTTCTTCGCAGCAGAGGGAAGAGCTTCACCGCTGCAACATGGATGCACTCCACACACCCATCGTCGGGGAAACCTCCGAGGCCCAGGCCTTGGAGGAGGCGCGCCTGGCCAACCTGGCTGAGCGCACTCGACTGGAGAATCTTTAGCATGCACTCGACGAGCGTGCTCGGCAGCGGATTCCTGAGTCCAGTCGACGACCGCCTTTTCCGCCTCAACCTCAGGTATACAGCACCCGATTCAAAATCTCACTGCAGCAGCCCGTATAGCAGAGTCAATTCAGCCTTCCCAGTCAGAGGCTGGCCGAGGTTTGATGCAGATCCGGGCCTTACTCCGGGCAGCAGGAGAGCAGAACACAGCAGTGTCTCAGTCGTGGAATAGGATTCATAGCAGGTCTGTGATGGCAGATCCAGTTCAGTCGGCCCACAGCCCAAGATCGCCCCCGCGGCGTGAGGGACGTGGGCACCGGCAGGATCAGTACAAAAACCACGAGCAGTATGATCACCGACTCGGCCGTGATGACCGTCGCCGAGTGCCCACACCTCCTCCAAGGAGTGGATCATATGTGCCTCGGCAATATGATGACAGACACCCTCACAGTGGCGAGCGAAGAATACCAGTCGACCCAAGGGAGCCAGACTTTGATGCGAGATCTATTCTCGTTCAAGGTCTAGTCGACAGGAACAGAGCACACAGAGAGGGCCTTGACAGAGATCGCCTGACTGGCAGCAGAGTTCATGTTTCAGGCCCAGAGCGTTTCAGCAGAGCCATCAGAGCCGTGGTGATTCCTCCCAACTTCAGGTTGGCGACTGGAGTCAGCAAGTTCACTGGTGAGTCCAAGCCTGGCACTTGGCTCGAGGATTACCGAGTGGCTGTGCAGATTGGTGGCGACAATGATGAAGTGGCCATGAAGCATCTTCCTCTGATGTTGGAAGGTTCAGCCAGAGCATGGTTGACTCAGTTAGCACCTGGCAGTATATTCAGTTGGGAGGAACTTGCTCGAGTGTTTGTTAGAACTTTTGAGGGTACTTGCAAGCGGCCAGCAGGGTTAACAGAATTGCAGCATTGCGTGCAAAAACCGAATGAAACTCTGAGAGATTACATTCAGAGGTGGACCACTTTGCATCACACAGTGGAAAATGTGTCCCAGCATCAAGCAGTTTGTGCCTTCAAGGAAGGCGTTGTATCGAGAACTGGTTCTGAAATTCGGTCGGACGGGAGATATGTCTCTGACTCGGATGATGGAAATAGCCACTCGGTACGCTAATGGAGAAGAAGATGATCGACTCCGCAGTGGAAAGAGCAAACCAGTCGGTCAGGACACCGGTGGAGGCAATTCCAATCGGAAACAGAAGCGTAAAGCTGAGCCTACAGGACCTGGTGAAACTGCGGCAGCGATTCAAGGAAAGTTTAAAGGGAAACCTAAGGGGCCCTGGACCCCCAAGAAAGTGAAAGATCAAGCCGGAAATGATGTGTTGGATTTGCCATGTCACATTCACACCAAGAAGGATGAAGAAGGCAATCTGATTTATCCTAAGCATACCACTCGGCAGTGTCGGGTTCTGATCCAGCAATTCCGAGAGAAACAGCCTAATGAGAAGGAAAAGGAATCAGACAAGGATGAGGACAAAGAGGAAGATGATGGTTTTCCCAATGTCAATTCCACCCTAGTGATTTTTGCTGATGTTGAGAGCAAAAGTCGACTGAAAGTGATCAACAGAGAAGTGAATATGGTTGCTCCGGCAATGACAACATCCCTGAAGTGGTCACAAACAGATATCACATTCGACCAGTCTGATCACCCTGCTCGCATAGCCACCCCTGGGAGGCAAGCGTTGGTGGTCGACCCAGTTGTTGGAGGCACTCGACTGACCAAAGTGCTAATGGATGGTGGTAGCGGCCTGAATATCCTTTATGCTGAAACCTTGAAGGGGATGGGCATTCCGATGTCCAAACTTAGTGAGAGCAACATGAGCTTTCACGGCGTCATCCCTAGCAAGAAGGCTGAATCACTCGGCCAGATAACCCTTGACGTGGTTTTCGGTTATTCAAAGAATTACTGTAAGGAAAAGTTGACATTTGAAGTAGTGGATTTCCAGAGTGCTTATCACGCTATTTTGGGGAGGCTGGCGTATGCACGATTCATGGCCCGACCATGTTACGTGTATCTCAAGTTGAAAATGCCTGGTCCCAGAGGAGTGATCACGGTCACTGGCAATCGGCAGAAGGCAGAGGAATTCTTCCAGAAGGGTTCTAAAATTGTCGATGCCCAAATGGCAGCAGTTGAAATGCAAGAGTATCAGAAAAATGCAGATCCGAGTGATTTATTGCGAGCCAAGAAGCCTGCCACAGATTCTGCGTTTCAGTCGTCCGGTGAAACAAAGCCGATTCATATTCACCCGACCGATCCTAATGCTGCTCCTACTCATATCTCAACATCACTCGACAGCAAATAGGAAGAAGCGCTCATCAAGTTCCTCCGTGAGAACTGGGACATCTTTGCATGGAAACCTTCTGACATGCCGGGTGTACCCAGGGGACTGGCTGAGCACCGTTTGCGAGTCGACCCGAAAGTGAAACCAGTCAAGGAACATCTTCGACGGTCTGCCGTACGGAAGAGAAACGCAATTGGCGAAGAAGTGGCTCGGCTCCTAGCAGCTAAGTTCATTCGAGAGATTTACCACTCCGAGTGGCTCGCCAATGTTGTCATGGTTTCCAAGAAGGACGACTCACTTCGTATGTGCATTGACTTCAAGCATATCAATCGGGCTGCCCGAAAGATCATTTCCCTCTCCCCCGTATCGACCAAATCGTCGACTCGACTGTGGGGTGTGAGCGTTTGTCTTTTCTGGACGCCCATTCCGGGTATCATCAGATCCGACTGTATGGACCCGATGAGATAAAAACAGCTTTCATCACTCCATTCGGGTGCTTTTGTTATGTCACCATGTCATTCGGTCTCAAGAACGCTGGTGCCACATTTATGAGGACGATTCAGAAGTGTCTGCTCACTCAAATCAGTCGGAATGTGGAAGCATATATGGATGATATTGTGGTCAAGTCGCGTAAAGGTTCCGACCTGCTGACTGACCTCGCTGAAACCTTTGCCAACCTGAGAAGATATGATATCAAGCTTAATCCGTCGAAATGCACATTCGGAGTTCCAGGAGGAAAGTTACTTGGTTTTCTCGTTTCCGAATGAGGGATCGACGCGAACCCAGAGAAAGTTGGGACCATACTCCGGATGAAACGCCCTGTGCGTGTGCATGACGTTCAGAAGCTTACTGGTTGCTTGGCCGCCTTGAGTCGATTCATCTCTCGCCTCGATGAAAAGGCATTGCCTCTTTACCGACTGATGAAGAAATCTGACAAGTTCGAGTGGACTCCTGAAGCTGATGCAGCGTTTGCAGAACTCAAAACCCTGCTTTCCACCCAGCCGGTGCTTGCTGCCCCAATCAGCAAAGAGCCTTAATTGCTTTATATTGCAGCCACTGGACAAGTTGTCAGTACAGTGCTCACGGTCGAGCGGGAAGAAGAAGGGAAAGCCTATAAAGTTCAGCGCACAGTGTACTATATTTCTGAAGTCTTGACTCCATCCAAGCAAAGATATCCACATTATCAGAAGCTTGTCTATGGAATTTACATGACCACGAAGAAGGTTGCACATTATTTCTCTGATCACTCCATTACGGTCGTTAGCGACGCACCATTGTCAGAAATTCTGAACAACAGAGATGCAACTGGTCGAGTGGCAAAGTGGGCGATTGAACTCCTTCCCTTGGATATCAAGTTTGAGGTAAAGAAAGCTATCAAGTCCCAAGCGATAGCAGATTTCCTCGCTGAGTGGGTTGAACAGCAACAACCGACTCAGATTCACTCGGAGCATTGGACCATGTTCTTTGATGGATCCAAGATGTTGAATGGTTCTGGTGCTGGGGTGGTATTAGTATCCCCCCGAGGAGACAGACTCAGCTATGTTCTTCAGATTCATTTTGATTCCTCCAACAACGAAGCTGAATATGAAGCACTTCTGTACGGGTTGTGTATGGCCATTTCACTCGGCGTCCGTCGCCTAATGGTCTACGGCGACTCAGATTTGGTGGTTAATCAAGTAATGAAGGAGTGGGACGTCAGAAGCCCAGCTATGACTGGTTATTGTAATGTAGTGAGAAAATTGGAAAAGAAGTTTGAAGGGTTAGAGCTCCACCATATACCCCGACTGAAAAATCAAACTGCTGATGACTTGGCAAAGATAGGTTCCAAGAGAGAGACCATTCCCAGCAATGTGTTTTTGGAACATATTCACACACCTTCAGTTCAGGAAGATCCTTTCACTGCAGAGCCCCCACAGCCTAAGAGTGCCACTGATCCGACTGAAGTCGAAGTCCCAGCCGTGGTTGACTTGATCATGGAGGTTTTGGTCGTCACCCCCGACTGGACAGTGCCATACATTGCATACATTCTTAGGAAGGAACTCCCAGAGGATGAAGAAGAGGCTCGACAGATCGTCTGTCGATCCAAAGCCTTAACTGTAATAAGAGGACAGCTATTCAGAGAAAGTGTAACTGGAGTCAGCCAGAAATGCATCATGCCAGAAGAAGGCCGAATGATCCTCAATGATATTCACTCGGGGACCTGTGGTCACCATGCGTCCTCTCGGACCATCGTGGCCAAAGCATACCGAGCCGGATTTTACTTGACACATGCCAATGAGATGGTGAAAGAAATAGTAGACAAATGTGAAGGCTGTCAGTTCTACTCCAACATGTCCCACAAACCCGCATCAGCCTTGAAGACCATTCCACTCGTCTGGTCATTCGCTGTTTGGGGATTAGACATGGTTCGGCCCCTGAGGACTGCAGAAGTGGTTTCACTCATGTGCTCGTAGCAGTCGACAAGTTCACCAAATGGATTGAGGCTAAGCCAATCAAGAACCTCGAAGCGAGTACCGTTGTCAGCTTCATCAGAGAGTTAACTTTCAGATATGGAGTCCCAAACAGCATTATCACGGATAATGGATCAAACTTCAATTCGGATGAATTCAGAGCTTTCTGTGCTTCCCAAGGCACTCGGGTCGACTATGCTTCAGTCGCCCAGCCACAGTCGAATGGACAAGCAGAAAGAGCAAA
Source organism: Triticum aestivum (assembly GCF_018294505.1). NCBI lineage: Eukaryota > Viridiplantae > Streptophyta > Magnoliopsida > Poales > Poaceae > Triticum > Triticum aestivum. Next base: position 583,945,562 of record NC_057802.1, on the reverse strand, counting down.
CGGTTTGATCCTCAAAGGGCTGAAACCCCGACTGATGCGTGATCTAAAGCATGCTACAGGAGCTTGGGTTGATGAACTGTCGTCAGTACTTTGGGGATTGAGAACAACTCCAAATCGGTCGACTGGTCAAACCCCGTTCTTCCTTGTCTACGGAGCTGAGGTTGTGCTCCCAAGTGACTTGCTTCACAATGCACCCCGAGTAGAACTTTTCTCAGAAGTTGAAGCAGAGCAGGCACGGCAAGATGTTGTTGATCTTCTAGAAGAAGAAAGAGAGATGGCCTTGATCAGGTCGACCATCTATCAGCAAGATCTCCGTCGATTCCATGCTAGAAACGTGAAAGGTCGGGCATTTCAAGAGGGAGACCTGGTTCTTCGAGTGGATCAGCAGAAACCACACAAGCTCGCTCCTGCTTGGGAAGGCCCCTTCATCATCACCAAAGTGCTCCACAACGGAGCGTATCACCTCTACAGCGTCGAGCACAAGAAGGACGAGCCACGCGCTTGGAATGCAGAGTTGCTCCGCTGTTTTTATACTTAAGCACTCAGTCTGTTGAGATGTAATAAGAAATAACTTTTAGTTTGTTTATCAAAGACAGAGTTTTACAGTCCTCTGAAATGATTGTCGTTTCTTATTCATATGTTTAAAATCCCCCAGTGGGTGGCTTAGCCGCGAATCTGTTTCGCCTAAGTCTAAAAAATCCTACCGAGTGGTGAGCAAGCCTCTCACTCGGGGGCTTAGCCGAATCCGTTTCGCCTAAGTCTAAAAAATCCTACCGAGTGGTGAGCAAGCCTCTCACTCGGGGACTTAGCTGCGAATCCGTTTCGCCTAAGTTTGAAAAATCCTACCGAGTGGTGAGCAAATCTCTCACTCGGGGGCTTAGCTGCAGTCCAGTACTCGCCTAAGTTTGAAAAATAGTACCGAGTGGTGAGCAAATCTGTCACTCGGGGGCTTAACTGCAGTCCAGTACTCGCCTAAGTTTGAAAAATCCTACCGAGTGGTGAGAAAATCTCTCACTCGGTGGCTTAGCTGCAGTCCAGTACTCGCCTAAGTTTGAAAATCCTACCGAGTGAAGAGCAACCCTCTCACTCGTGGGCTTAGCTGCAGTCCAGTACTCGCCTAAGTTCGAAAAATCCTACCGAGTGGTGAGCAACCCTCTCACTCGAGGGCTTAGCTGCAGTCCAGTACTCGCCTAAGTTTGAAAAATCCTACCGAGTGGTGAGCAACCCTCTAACTCGGGGGCTTAGCTGTAGTCCAGTACTCGCCTAAGTTTGAAAAATCCTACCGAGTGGTGAGCAACACTCTCACTCGGGGGCTTAGATTAAGTCCAGTACTCGCCTAAGTTTGAAAATCCTACCGAGTGAAGAGCAACCCTCTCACTCGGGGGCTTAGCTGCAGTCCAGTACTCGCCTAAGTTTGAAAATCCTACCGAGTGAAGAGCAACCCTCTCACTCGGGGGCTTAGCTGCAGTCCAGTACTCGCCTAAGTTTGAAAAATCCTACCGAGTGGTGAGCAACCCTCTCACTCGGGGGCTTAGTTGCAGTCCAGTACTCTCCTAAGTTTGAAAATCCTACCGACCTCTCACTCGGGGGCTTAGCTGCAGTCCAGTACTCGCCTAAGTTTGAAACACGTTCCGAGTGAGAACCGATCTTCTCGCTCGGGGACTTGGCCACACGCTCCATCCTGATCAGCAAGGACGATGAGGTGCAGGTCGACTGTGACCTTCTCCTTAGAGCTGCGCCATAAGTACAATGTGCGCTCCATCCCGATCCGCAAGGACGACGAGGTGCAGGTCGACTGTAACCTTCTCCTCAGAACTGCGCCATAAGTACAATGAGCGCTCCATCCCGATCCGCAAGGATGACGAGGTGCAGGTCGACTATTACCTTCTCCTCAGAGCTGCATCACAAGTACAAGGACTATCCCGAGTGGAGGACAAGTTCCACTCGAAGGCAAACACAAGCATATTCAGAGGAAACCAAAGTTCAGATAAATCCTAAGGTTCCATACCACGGATTAAAGTACTCGAGCATCAGGCCCGAAGGAGTTTAACGGTTACACAATCACTCGGCATTCCGAGGCAAATTTAAGGTGAGGCATAAAGTTTGTTCACTCTGCAGGAGGTGGGCTAGCGGGCTCGACGAACTCGTCCAGGTCGATTCCGTCAGCAATCCGAGTGGCGGCAGCAATGAAGGTTTCCATGAAGGATTGGAAGTCGTGCCTTTTTGTATTGGCAACCTTGATTGCTGCTAGCTTCTCTTCTTGCGCTTCCTTGCAGTGGACACGAACCAGAGACAGAGCCACATCAGCACCGCATCGAGTAGAAGACTTCTTCCATTCCTGCACTCGACCGGCAACCTCATTAAGTCGAGCCATCAGAGACTCCAGGTCATTTTGGAGCGTCGCCCTTGGCCAGTGTGCTGTGTCGATTCGCAACACCGCGACTTTCAGTCGAGCAAGGTAGTTGACAACACCAGCGACATGGGATTCCAGTCGGAGCATGTTCATGGCAGCTTCGTCCTTCACAGGAGAGAGGATGGGGTCCAAGCTTGTCTCAACTCGCCCAGTCCCTTCCTCGAAGTTCTGGCAAAATTCTGCACACACAATACAACGATGAGTCAATGGTTATATATCGAGTCGACAGCAACAAGTCAGTCGGACAAAGGAAAGCACCTTCAAGCATGATGAACAGCTTCTTAGCAAGCCATCCCAGATAGTTCTCCAGGTCGTCCCGCTTGCGAGCAATGCCTTCCATTTTTCGGTCAGATTGTTCTTGTCCTTCTTCACACGAGTCGCCTCCTTATTGGCTTCATCAAGGGCAGTTTTCAGCTTGGCATTCTCTTCCTCCAGCTTGCCGACTGAAGCCAGCTTCTGGTCAGCGAGTGCAGTTTTCTCTTCGGCTGCTTTCTGCGCGGCTGCGTGGTCCAGATCCTTCTTCGCCAGAGCCTGGTTCATTGTTTCTGAAAGAAAAAACACTAGGTTCAGAAAAAGCAAATAACACCTGGTTCAGCAACTGAGCAGTCGACAAGTTTTTTGCCAGCAGCTTCATCCTTGGCCTTCTACAAGTTCGTCTTGGCTAGCTCCAGATCGAGATTGAGCTGAATCTGCTTCTGCTCCAGGTCAGCAAAATGAGCTCCAAGTTCACAGGATTTCTGTAATCAAAGGACAGTCAGTCGACAGATGAAAAGATTGGTTACTTCAGAGCAATAGAGTGATAAATTCAACAAATTCTAAGACTACTGCCGAATCAAACATCCAACAGTAGTCTCGGGGACTACACCCAGTGGGTGCACTTAGCGTGCCCCCACTGGTCCAGTTTCCACTCGACATGGTCCGTCCAGGCCGAGTGTAAAAAAAAGAAACAAGAAGAAGAAAGTTGTTCTCAAACCATAGTCGACTGCCCGCAGTCAACCACGGTCTCGGGGACTGATAACCCACAAGTATAGGGGATCAATTGTAGCCTCTTTCGATAAGTAAGAGTGTCGAACCCAACGAGGAGCTAAAGGTAGAACAAATATTCCCTCAAGTTCTATCGACCACCGATACAACTCTACGCACGCTTGACGTTCGCTTTACCTAGAACAAGTATGAAACTAGAATTACTTTGTAGGTGTTGTGGGATAAGTATGCAAGGTAATAAAGAGAGCATAAATAAAAAGTAGGGGCTGTTTAGGTAAAGAAGCAATAAAGTACGTATGGCGAGTGTGGAAAGGTGGTGGTAGGAGTTGCGAAATTGTCCCTAAGCAATTGACTACTTTACTAGACCGATAGCAAGTTTTATGTGGGAGAGGCCACTGCTAGCATGTCATCCCTGACTTGGAATTCGATGCACTTATGATTGGAACTATTAGCAAGCATCTGCAACTACTAACGTTCATTAAGGTAAAACCAAACCATAGCATTAAGATATATCGGTCCCCCTTCAATCCCGTATGCATCAATTTGTATGCTAGGTTGAAGCTTCTGTCACTCTTGCCCTCCAATACATAGTCCTATCAACATACAACTAACCCTATGGTGTGATCCACGCCCGCGTTCATATGATGGGCACCAAAGGACAGCAACATAATCACAAGCAAATTAAACCAATCATAGCAATTCACCAATTACCGATAGGACAATGAAAATCTACTCAGACATCATAGGATGGCAACACATCATTGGATAATAATATGAAGCATAAAGCACCATGTTCAAGTAGAGGGTACAGCGGGTTGCGGGAGAGTGGACCATTGTAGATAGAGGGGGGAAGGTGATGGAGATGTTGGTGAAGATGGCGGAGGTGTTGGTGTAGATCGCGGTGATGATGATGGCCCTCGGTGGCACTCCGGCGCCACCAGAAGCGAGGGGGAGAGAGCCCCCCTTCTTCTTCTTCTTCTTCTTCTTCTTCTTCTTCTTCCTTGACCTTCTCCCTAGATGCGACGAGGGTTTCCCCACTGGTCCTTGGTCTCCATGGCGTGGGAGGGGCGAGAGCCCCTCCGAGATTGGATCTGTCTCTCTGTCTCTCTCTATTTCTGCGTTCTGGATTCTGCCCTTTCACAGTTTCTTATATATCCGGAGATCCGTAACTCCGATTGGACTGAAACCTTCGCCCAGATTTTTCTTCAAAAAATAGATTTCTTGCGGCCAAAGAAGAGCAGCAACTGCCTTACGGGGGGCCCAAGAGGGTCAGGGGCGCGCCCAGGGGGTGCAGGCGCGCCCCCTGCCTCGTGGCCCCCTCGGGCACCTTCTCGCGTTGATTCTTCATCCGATATTTCACAAATATTCCAAAAATATTCTCCGTCCGTTTTTACCTTGTTTGGACTCCGTTTGATATGGGGTTTGTGCGAAACAAAAAACATGCAACAAACAGGAACTGGCATTGGGCACTGGATCAATATGTTAGTCCCAAAAATAGTATAAAAAATTGCCAAAAGTATATTAAAGTTGGAGAATATTGGCATGGAATAATCAAAAATTATAGATACGACGGAGACGTATCAGCATCCCCAAGCTTGATTCCTGCTCGTCCTCGAGTAGGTAAATGATAAAAAAAATTGATGTGGAATGCTACCTAGCATAATCTTGATGACATAAGCTGATCATGGCATGAATATTAAGACACGAGTGATTCAAAGCAATAGTCTATTATTTGACATTAAGACAATAATACTTCAAGCATACTAATAAAGCAATCATGTCTTTTCAAAAGAACAGCCAAAGAAAGTTATCCCTACAAAATCATATAGTCTTGCTATGCTCCATCTTCACCACACAAAATATTCAAATCATGCACAACCCCGATGACAAGCCGAGCAATTGGTTCATACTTTTTAACGCGCTTCAGTCTTTTCAACCCTCACGCAATACATGAGCGCAAGCCATGGATATAGCACTATGGGTGGAATAGAATATGATGATGGAGGTTGTGTGGAGAAGACAAAAAAGGAGGAAGTCTCACATCGACGAGGCTAATCAATGGGCTATAGAGATGCCCATCAATTGATGTGAGGAGTAGGGATTGCCATGCAACGGATGCACTAGAGCTATAAGTATATGAAAGCTCAAACTGAAACTAAGTGGGTGTGCATCCAACTTGCTTGCTCATGAAGACCTAGGGCATTTGAGGAAGCCCGTCGTTGGAATATACAAGCCAAGTTATATAATGAAAATTCCCACTAGTATATGAAAGTGATAACGCAAGAGACTCTCTATATGAAGAACATGGTGCTACTTTGAAGCACAAGTGTGGTAAAAGGATAGTAACATTGCCCCCTTCCTTTCTTTTTTTTGGTGGGCTTCTTTGGCCCCCTTTTTTATTTAGGCTTCTTTGGCCTCTCTTTTGGGGGGGGGGGGCAATGCTCTAATAATGATGATCATCACACTTTTATTTACTTACAACTCGATATTACAACTCGATACTAGAACAAAGATATGAATCTATATGAATGCCTCCGGCGGTGTACCAGGATGTGCAATGATCTAGCGTAGCAATGACATCAAAAAACAGACAAGCCATGAAAACATCATGCTAGCTATCTTACGATCATGCAAAGCAATATGACAATAAATGCTCAAGTCATGTATATGATGCTGATGGAAGTTGCATGGAAATATATCTCGGAATGGCTATGGAAATGCCATGATAGGTAGGTATGGTGGCTGTTTTGAGGAAGATATAATGAGGCTTATGTGTGATAGAGCGTATCGTATCACGGGGTTTGGATGCACCGGCGAAGTTTGCACCAACTCTCAAGGTGAGAAAGGGCAATGCATGGTACCGAAGAGGCTAGCAATGATGGAAGGGTGAGAGTGCGTATAATCGACTCACATTAGTCATAAAGAACCCATATACTTATTGCAAAAGTTTATTAGCCCTTGAAGCAAAGTACTACTACGCATGCCCCTAGGGGGATAGATTAGTAGGAAAAGACCATCGCTCATCCCCGACCGCCACTCATAAGGAAGACAATCAATAAATACCTCATGCTCCAACTTCGTTACATAACGGTTCACCATACGTGCATCCTACGGGAATCACAATCCTCAACACAAGTATTTCTACAATCCACAACTACCCACTAGCATGACTCTAATATCATCGTCTTTATATCGCAAAACTATTGCAAGGAATCAAACATATCATATTCAGTGATCTACAAGTTTTATGTAGGATTTTATGACTAACCATGTGAATGACCAATTCATGTCAACTCTCTAAATGGATATAAGTGAAGCAAGAGAGTTTAATTCTTTCTACAAAAGATATGCCCACGCTCTAACAAATATAAGTGAAGCAAAATAGCATTCTACAAATGGCGGTTTTCTATGTGAAGAGAAACAGGCAATCCAAACTTCAAATGATATAAGTGAAGCACATGAAGCATTCTATAAAGCCATACTCAAAAGATATAAGTGAAGTGCAAAGAGCATTCTAGAAATCAACCAAGGACTATCTCATACCAGCATGGTGCATAAAAGAAAAGTGAAAACTAAAGGCAAAAGACGCTCCAAGATTTGCACATATCGCATGAACGAAACGAATCCGAAAACATACCGATACTTGTTGAAGAAAGATGGGATGCCTTCCGGGGCATCCCCAAGCTTAGACGCTTGAGTCTCCTTGAATATTTACTTGGGGTGCCTTGGGCATCCCCAAGCTTGATCTCTTGCCTCTCCTCCTTATCCTCATATCAAAACATCCTCGATCTTCGAACACTTCATCCACACAAAACTTCAACAGAAAACTCGGTAAGATCCGTTAGTATAATAAAGCAAATCACTACTCTAAGTACTGTTGCAAACCAATTCATATTTTGTTTTTGCATTGTAGCTACTGTAATATAACTTTTCCATGGCTTAATCCACTGATAGAAATCGATAGTTTCATCAAAACAAGCAAACTATGCATCAAAAATAGAATCTGTCTAAAACAGAACAGTCTGTAATAATATGAACATTCACCATACCTCTGGTACTCCAAAAATTCTACCAAAATTAGGAAGAATAAACAATTTGTATAGAAAGACAGTGAAAAACGTTTCAGAACCATTTGACGTTCCAGTAAAAAAATGTAAAATCGCGCACTGCAGCCAAAGTTTCTGTCCTGCACCGTACAAACCAACAAGCATTGTAAACATCCTAAAGGCAAACCTTGGCACATTATTTTTATAATACAATGGAATTGTACAAGGGGATAATTATTTTTGTTGAAAGTTTCTGTAATCAAGATTCACAAAGTTTCAGTGAGCATGAACAAAGTTCAAGGAGCTCCCCCACTTCAACAATGCTTGTCTCTCTCACTTCCACTTTCCTTTTCGAAAAGTTTTGGGTTCCCCTCTTTATTTTTTTGTTTTTAAACTTTATGAAAGAACTCAACAGAAATAAATGACTCTCTAAAACTTCCGGGTTGTCTCCCTGGCAGCGCTTTCTTTAAAGCCATTAAGCTAGGCATATAGTGCTCAAGTAATGGATCCACCCGGATCCCAAGGTATATCAAAGCCAATTTTAATTAACAATGATTTGTAATTTAGTAGTGAGCACAAAGTAACATATATCATGTAATGACGAAGTCTAACTCTCTTCCTATGCATCGGCATGTCATAAAAGAACAATTCATGCACACATAGTAAAGGCCAATGCATAGTATAAACAGTTTCTCGCAATTTTATCATGTTGGAAACATAGAGAGGTGGAGATATAGTTCCTCTCTCATAATAATTGCAAGTAGGAGCAGCAAGCACATGCATATTATATCTATCAAAATCATCATGTGTAATAGTAAAACGCAACCCATCAATATAATCCTTAATAAGGGCAAACTTCTCCAATATAGTGTAGTTTGGAGAATTCAAAAAGATAATAGGACTATCATGCGTGGGTGCAATAGCAACAATTTCATGTTTAACATAAGGAACTATAGCAAGTTCATCTCCATAAGCATAATTCATATTGGCATCTTGGCCACAAGCATAACAAGCATCATCAAAAAGGGATATTTCAAAAGAATCAACGGGATCATAACAATCATCATAGCATTCATCCTTCGGTAAGCACGAAGGGAAATTAAACAATGTATGAGTTGAAGAGTTACTCTCATTAGAAGGTGGGCACGGGTGATCAATCCGCTCTTCCTCCTTTTGTTCTTCGCTCTCCTCCTCATCTTTTTCATCCAATGAGCTCACAATGTTCATTAATTTCTTCTTCCATAGACTCCTGCAAAATATTAGTCTCTTCTTGGACAGCGGAGACTTTCTCAATAAATTCATCAATATCGGAATTGAATTCATAATTCTCATAGCAATATTTAAGGATAGCTAAATTTTCAGGTCTATAAACAGCATCATAAAGATTTTCACACTCTTTGAACAAAGATTCAATTTCATAAGCACCCATAAAAGCAACAAATTCTTCTATTTGTTCCACATCATAGTAATCATATATACCATTAGCATAAGAAGCTAAAGTTTTATTATCATTAAATTTGCATGAAAAGGGAAGGTGTGGAGCCTTCATCCTAGAGCAACAAGTATAATCATATCTCAAGCTTAGTTGCCGAGCATACCACTTCAACATATAAATTTGATCCCATAATAGTTTCCCTTTTTGAGTCAAGCGATAATCCCTAAAGTATTCACGTTGATCCAACGTGTCTCCCATTACAAAATTGAATGGGGTTTTCTCAGGATTATCAAAGTAGTACATAATATCTATCACATAACGAGCATCGAGGGTTTTAGGAGGTTCCCCATCTACATGAGTAGCAAGTAAACCTAATATTTTTGGTATTTCATGTTCCATATCCATAACTAAAGATAGAGAACAACTAAGAACAGAAAATAAAAATTACTTCGCGATAAAGCAAACAAGCACACACGAGAATATTCACCCCACGCTATGACTCCCGGCAACGGCGCCAGAAAAAGGTCTTGATAACCCACAACTATAGGGGATCAATTGTAGCCTCTTTCGATAAGTAAGAGTGTCTAACCCAACGAGGAGCTAAAGGTAGAACAAATATTCCCTCAAGTTCTATCGACCACTGATACAACTCTACGCACGCTTGACGTTCGCTTTACCTAGAACAAGTATGAAACTAGAAGTACTTTGTAGGTGTTGTGGGATAAGTTTGCAAGATAATAAAGAGCGCGTAAATAAAAAGTAGGGGCTGTTTAGGTAGATAAGCAATAAAGTAAGTATGGCGAGTGTGGAAAGGTGGTGGTAGGAGTTGCGAAATTGTCCCTAAGCAATTGACTACTTTACTAGACCGATAGCAAGTTTTATGTGGGAGAGGCCACTGCTAGCATGTCATCCCTGACTTGGAATTCTATGCACTTATGATTGGAACTATTAGCAAGCATCCGCAACTACTAACGCTCATTAAGGTAAAACCCCCACCAAGAATTAAGATATATTGGTCCCCCTTCAATCCCGTATGCATCAATTTCTATGCTAGGTTGAAGCTTCTGTCACTCTTGCCCTCCAATACATAGTCCTATCAACATACAACTAACCCTATGGTGCGATCCACGCGCGCGCTCATATGATGGGCACCAAAGTACAACAACATAATCACAAGCAAATTAAACCAATCATAGCAATTCACCAATTACCGATAGGACAACAAAAATCTACTCAGACATCATAGGATGGCACCACATCATTGCATAATAATATGAAGCATAAAGCACCATGTTCAAGTAGAGGTACAGCGGGTTGCGGGAGAGTGGACCATTGTAGATAGAGGGGGGAAGGTGATGGAGATGTTGGTGAAGATGGCGGAGGTGTTGGTATAGATCGCGGTGATGATGATGGCCCCCGGTGGCACTCCGGCGCCACCAGAAGCGAGGGGGAGAGAGCCCCACTTCTTCTTCTTCTTCTTCCTTGACCTTCTCCCTAGATGGGAGGAGGGTTTCCCCTCTGGTCCTTGGTCTCCATGGCGTGGGAGGGGCGAGAGCCCCTCCGAGATTGGATATGTCTCTCTGTCTCTCTGTTTTTGCGTTCTGGATTCTGCCCTTTCACCGTTTCTTATATATCCGGAGATCCGTAACTCCGATTGGACTGAAACCTTCGCCTAGATTTTTCTCCGAAAATTAGCTTTCTTGCGGCCAAAGAAGAGCAGCAACCGCCTTACGGGGGGCCCACGAGGGTCAGGGGCGCGCCCCCTTGCCTCGTGGCCCCCTCGGGCACCTTCTCGCGTTGATTCTTCATCCCATATTTCATAAATCTTCCAAAAATATTCTCCGTCTGTTTTTATCCCGTTTGGACTCCGTTTGATATGGGGTTTCTACGAAACAAAAAACATGCAACAAACAGGAACTGGAACTAGCACTGGGCACTGGATCAATATGTTAGTCCCATAAGTAGTATAAAAAGTTGCCAAAAGTATATAAAAGTTGGAGAATATTGGCATGGAACAATCAAAATTATAGATACGACGGAGACGTATCAGGGACTACACCTAGTGGGTCCACTTAGCGTGCCCCCACTAGTCCAGGTTCCACTCGACATGGTCCGTCCAGGCCGAGTGAGAAAATTCCAATTCTAAGACCACAGTCGACTGCCCGCAGTCAACTATGGCCTCGGGGACTACACCCAGTGGGTGCACTCAGCGTGCCCCCACTAGTTCAAAGACTCAATCGACACAACTTAGTCAACTCAAGATGCAAAAGTATTCAGCAGTAAGTTAAAACACCCACTGGGTGTACAAATGCAAAACGCAGACTGATGAAAAGATCCCTCAAGGAAAGTTTTCAGGTAGCATATCCTAACAGAACAAGCGACAAGCTAAAGGGTCAGTCGGTGATCAACCAACCTGGACGTTGCTCTGAAGTGCTGAGCTAGCATCGTAGGCAGCTTGGCTGGCCTCCCGGACCACCTTCATTTGCTCCATCGTGATGCCCGCCTGGCGAATAGCCTCCTTGGCAGCACCCACTTGGTCCTCTGGGACATGATGTGCAGCGAAGAGCGAAGATGGATCGGCTGGAGTCTGCGCAGTCGATGCGGAAGGCTGGGCACTCGACAATGGTACAACAAAAGTCACAAAAGTCTGGTTGGCATCGCCGGTCTCCTGGATCACTGGCTCCATCATTGGCGTCGACTGAGGCACCTTGACAGATGATGTCTTCTTGTTTCTTCTTCCCATGGGCCTCAGCGGCACATCCTCGTCGTCGTCTGGAAGATCAATGACATTGGGAGGAGCTGAAAAAAGAATCAATCGCCAGAATTCAGTCGACCAACAAAACGACCGAGAAAGTAAAGACAGGATTACGAGAGTCGTACCCGGATTAGAGGTGACTGCATCTTCCATTTCCTCGTCTTCATTCCTGTAAGAAGAAGTCTCAGAGGTAGCAGCACTGCAAATCGCAAGATTCAGTCGGTCATGTCTGCCAAAATGAGTCGACCAAAATTCAATTCATGCCAAACCAAGAAATCAAGTCCAACTATTACCCGGAAGCAATGGGAACGGTCACTTTGATCTTGGGCAAGGCCTTCCGCGGTTTTGATGGCGTAGCTTTTGATTGCTTCGGGGACTTCTCAGTCGGCGCTGGAGAAGACGCCCGAGGGCGCTTTGAGGTCTGTCCAGCCTGCGCAGTCGCTTTGCCACGAATACTTGCCGGGTCGTGGGTTTGTTTGGATCGCCTTTCGGTGCGAGGGGTGAGTCGACTTCTTCGTTGTCGCCAGAGTCGTCGCTTTCGTCGTCTTCTCCCCCATCAGGGTGCCACTCGCCTTCGCTCGCCTCCCCTTCCAGATCCTACCACTGCTCTCTGTTGGGCATCGAGTACATCTCAGTGAGGGCCTGAAAGACAACAAGTGGAACAAATGTCAGTCGGTTGGCAAAAAGAAATTACATGATAGATCAAGAAAACACTCGGAAATTTGAGTTGGACCTTGTCTGGTTCATACGAGTTGTCGAGTGGAGGGATCCTCCTGGACCCTCTGGGGTTATCCTTGTTACCAGTGATGCCCCTCAGCCACTGCGCCACTGTATCCTCGTCGACTTCCTCTGGGTGGATCCGAGGGGTATCATCAATGCCCGAATACATCCACATCAGATGGTCACGAGCTTGAAGTGGCTGAATGCGTCGTCTGAGGAAGACCCCCAACAGATCCATGCCAGTCACGCCGTCACGAACGAGCTGGACCACTTGCTCGACCAACACCTTCACCTCCGCTTTTTCCGCCGGAGTCACTTTCAAGGCAGAGGGCTTCTCAACTCGAGCCATGGAAAAGGGGGGAAGTCCAGTCGACTGGCCTGGAGTCGGCTGGTCTTTGCAGTAGAACCAGGACGACTACCACCCTCTGACTGACTCGGGAAGAATCATGGCTGGGAAGGTACTCTTGCCTCTCATTTGGATCCCAAGACCCCCACACATCTGGATCACATGCGTCCTCTCGTCACTCGGATTGGCCTTTTTGACCGACTGAGAACGACAGGTGAAAATGTGTTTGAAGAGACCCCTGTGTGGTCGACAACCCAGAAAATTCTCACACATGGACACGAATGCAGCGAGGTATGTGATGGTGTTGGGGGAAAAGTGATGAGGTTGTGCTCCAAAGAAGTTCAAGAAGCCTCGGAAGAAAGGATGGGGACGCAAAGAAAAACCGCGGTCAACATGGGTGGCGAGGAGAACACACTCACCCTCCTGCGGCCGCGGCTCGGTCTCGTCCTCTGGGAGCCGCCCAGATCCGTGGGGGATCAGTCCCCCTTCGACCAGATCGTCGATGTCGTCTTGCTGGATCATCGACCGAATCCAATCGCCCTGGATCCAGCCGGGTGGCAAGCCGGATCTCGACGAGGACCCTCCCCAGCTCGTCTTTTTCCCTTTCGCCTTCGCCGTCGCCATCTTCGCGCGCTCCAGAGCCACCGTCTTCTCCTTCCCCATCGCAGAGGGTGGAGTTCGGGCAGAGCGGCGGCGCCGATGGAGGAGGTGGATGCGATGGAAAACAGAGGAGGAAGAGAGGAGATGAGGTGCACTATGCAGAAAACCCCAGCCGCGACGCCTTATATAAGGTCTTCTCCCGAGTGACTGACTTGTGCGCCCGGACAATCCCGTCAAATCCCGCAACAGTCACGCACGCAGTACGTGGCAAAAAAGGTGGCGTGGGGATCGAGGCGCCCCTGCCTAATCTTCTCTAATTACCGCGGCCTCCTCCGCCCCGCGCGCTTCCCGAAAATTCGAATCCCGCAAGATCCGCGAGCAGCAGAGCAACCTGTTAGACTGAAGATTTTTTTCCCATACCAACACTCGAAGCTTAGCAGTAAAAGTTCACTCGACGAACTAAGAATGGATCAAGGTGACTGAAAAAGAAGTTGAAGTCACCATGTTGTTCATCGATCCCAGCGAGACGCATCCGAAGCGCAAAAATTGAGTCGGAAGCATTTTCAACTCCTTCTCCACTCGAACCCTAAACCATTCGGGGCTAATGATAAAGCTATGTACCTAGGGTAGGGTCATAGGCCTGACCTAGACGCCCTCCCCTAGGACATTACCCTAAAGTCAGAAGCATTCAAGGGATACCATCATCCACTCGACTAGAAGCATTCCACTCGGTAGATTCAAGTACACTCGACCGTAACAGGAATCACACGACAGACAGGAGACCTAAAGTCACTCTGAATAGCAACGGTCAGACGTTTATTATGTAGACTTAATGGACATTTATGTCACTTTATTACTGGCGCTACCAGAAACGCCCCATCTTTATGTACCTTAAACCCTGTGTAACTGAGGGAGGGAGGGGTCTGGCGAACTCTATATAAGCCACCCCCCTCCTCAGGGACAAGGGTTCGCACCCCCTGTAACTCCACACACATATAATCCAGTCGACCGCCTCCGGGCACCGAGACGTAGGGCTATTACTTCCACCGTGAAGGGCCTGAACTCGTAAACCTTGTGTGTACAACTTCACCATAGCTGGGATCTTGCCTCCTCGTACCTACCCCCCATTCTACTGTCAGTCTTAGAACCACGACAGGGTCCGGGGACTGGCCGGGTCAAACTCCCACATGTGATGAGCCCGGCTTTGGCAGGGTAGAATCCGGCGAAAGAGCATCACTTGGATCACGCTGGCAAGACTTGTATTCCTGTCCACCATACTCTTGATGCGCCTCTGCAACATCGTCACCTCGTCGGACGATGCCCAGTCCAGACCTTTTTGAGCCAGGATGTAAGCCGCATTGGAGGCCCAGACCTGAACTCGGGGGACGCGGCCCATGTGGATTCGCGGGGTTCCGTGACATAGAACCACCCCTGCTGCCACCCCTTCACGGTATCTACAAAGGTGCCTTTAGGCCAAGTAACGTTGGGGAGCTTGCTCACCATAGCGCCGCCGCACTCCGCGTGTTGACCATCCACCACTTTTGGCTTCACATTGAAGACCTTGAGCCATAGGCCGAAGTGGGGAGGTATGCGGAGGAACGCCTCACACATGACGATAAACGCCGAAATATTGAGGAAGGAATTGGGGGCTAGATCATGGAAATCTAGCCTGTAGTAAAACATAAGGCCACCGACGAACGGGTGAAGGGGAAATCCTAGTCCGCGAAGGAAATGGGGAATAAAAACTACCCTCTCGTGGGGTTCCGGAGTGGGAACGATCTGATTCTTGGCCGGAAGCCGGTGGGCGATCTCCTTGGCTAAATAACCCGCTTCCCGGAGCTCCTTGATGTTCCCCTCCTTGACAGAGGAGGCCATCCACCTACCCTGCGCTCCGGATCCGGACATGGATAGAGTGTTTTTTGGGAGCAAAGGGGATCGAAGCTTGGGCGCTGGAGCTCAAGGGCGGATGGGCTGAGGAAGAAGAAGGTGTGGGGTGAAAAGGTGGATTCTTATCCCCTTATAAAGACAGTGAATATAGAGCGTCCCCCCCCCCCACGAGCATTAAAACTTGCCTATTCCCAAGGGGTCGTGCGAACGGCACGGTTGGATTACCCAAATCTGTCTTAATGAGAATCCCACAATGAGGGGGCACGATCTCTGCTTTGACAAGACGTGGCAGTGGAAGTCGCGTGTTGAAACGCGAAGCGGGAGGCCCAAAAAACGGTTCGAGATGACAACAGAGCTGAACGTGGCGTTTCGCTGGAAAGGGCCGTTAATGGATATATTCTAAAATATTAAGCTTTTATGGTTGTAATGTTAACCTATTGAATAGAGCCGGATATAGATCTCTTGTTCAGAGAGCAGCTTTGAAGTGTTCGGAGGAGGAACCCGCCTTGCAATGCCGAAGACAATCTGCGCGCCGGATACATCGTCATTGAAGCCAGGTTCAGGGGCTACTGAGGGAGTCCTGGATTACGGGGTCCTCAGGCGTCCGGGCTATGCGACGTGGGCCGGACTCATGGGCCGTGAAGATACAAGATGGAAGGCATTCCCCTATGTCCGGATGGGACTCTCCTTGGCGTGGAAGGCAAGCTTGGCATGCAGATATGAAGATTCCTTTCTCTGTAAACCGACTCTGTGTAACCCTAGTCCCCCCCAGTGTCTATATAAACCGGAGGGTTTAGTCCGTAGGGGCAATCATAATCATACAGGCTAGACAGCTAGGGTTTAGCCACTACGATCTCGAGGTAGATCAACTCTTGTAACCCCTATAGTCATCAAAGTCAATCAAGCAGGAAGTAGGGTATTACCTCCGTCGAGAGGGCCCGAACCTAGGTAAACATCGTGTTCCCTGTCTCCTGTTACCTTCGATCCTTAGACGCATAGTTCGGGACCCCCTACCCGAGATCTGCCGGTTTTGACACCGACAATGGGGGCGTCGGGTACTCCAGGTGCGACCTGTTGCCGGCGTCGATGTGGGCGAGGACGGCTTCGAGGCTGCGGCCGGGCACGCCCCACCATTCGCGCCGCCCGTCGGCTTTGAGGCGGCCGCGGGGCACGGCGCCGTTTGCTGAGGCGACCTGGTCGGCGTGGCTAAAGGGGAACGCGACAGAAAACAAAAAATTTCCGACCTACGCACCAGCCCAGGACCACTATGGAGACTGCATACATGGTTTGATCTTTTTCGTTACCGACTCGTACCGCAGCGGGAAGTAGAGTCGATGACGATCGGCGGTGCAGATCCCCGCAGCTAGGATTTACAACCTCCCAACCGCGAGGATGTATACCCTCATCTGCTCCTCAGACAGCCCTCCGGGAGGCGGTCGAACAGCCCCCCGGACGGTGTCGCGGACAGCCCTTCGGGAGGACCTTCGAAACTCGAACGGTCACTCGGACAGCCCTTCGGGAGGACCTTCGAAACTCGGACGGTCACACGGACAGCCCTTCGGGAGGCACTCACGAACTAAGACCGAAACTACGATCTCTCTACAGAGTTGCACACATACGGTGTCATCTATCCGGCAGGGCTTCGCCGTCCAGAACTAGTTCCTGCCGGAACCCAGACAGCCTTACGGCTCTACGAAACTCTTTTCGTGGGAGGGAGAGAAGAAGCCAGATAATGCATGGCATGTGTATGAGAGCAAGGGATGAGTGTGGAGGGCTGCCCCTCCACCTCTATTTATAGGAAATCCCAAGGGGGTAGGGTAGTTTCACAAAAAACCCAAAATGCACATGAATGAAGTCCTTCCACAAGGACCTAGGAGTGAAACCAAGGAACAAGAGGGTCCCCAAGGGGGGATACCCCATGTGGCCGGCCACACCCCCATGAGGGGCCCAAAAAATGGCTCCTATCCATCCATGTCATCCCCAAGATCTTTTGGAGCAAAGCCCCAAAAGGTGGCTTTCCATAAAGTAACCATAAAGCTGATTTTCACTATTCACGACGACATTTTTCAGCGTCTGATCGAACTGAAAATATTTATGTGGGCTAAGAACATTTCCAGTACCCACTAAAATGATTTTCAACGCGTTCCGAAACAATTCCGGTTTTAGTGATTTTCATCTGCGAAACGCATCTGAAGTGGCTCCGGCAGCTCCGGAACATTTCCGGTTTTTATCTCAGAAAATTCCAAAAAGCTTCCAGAATGATTCTGGCATCCTCCAAGAATTATCAGGCATGTGCCGAAACCAATTTGACTTAATGGTGTATCCCGAAACAACTTTTCGGTATCATCGAAACTTATCCGATGACCTCTCTCTGCGGTACGATTCCGCTGTCCGAAACTTTTCGGTGTCCGAAACTTTTTCGGTGATTTTCTCTCAGACTCCCTGTCTAGTATTCAGCAGATAGATGACCCTTAAGCGTGTGACCCTATAGGTTCGGTGAAGTATAGACATGACCCGGAACCCCTTCCGATCAATGATCAACATCGGAGCCGTGGACACCCATATTGACCCCTATACCCACACGAATAAATATTCGAGTGAACCTCCAGTTGCCGTGTGCTATTCCTGTTGCTTCGCGATATGTTACAAATACCCGAGGTGAGACATGTTGGCATTCCCGTGGATCAACAACTTGTCCACTATGCTAGTTACCTCGTTACCGGTATTGTTCTCTTTTCTCGTTATCGTGTTCCGGCATCCCCGTGATCAAATCACAAAGTGTCTGGCCAGACGATGATGGATACCGTAACACCGAGAGGGCCCAGAGATATCTCTCCATCGTCGGAGGAGCAAATCCCAATCTTGAGCTATCAAGTTACTTGACACACTTTTCCATGAACCCGTAAGCCGCCGTAATAGCCACCCATTTACGGATGACGTTTAACAAACCCCAAAGTTCATGAAGCAAGCATGAAGAAACTCGATACTCTCATGGTCTAAGGAATCATGCAAACGTTAACCATCTCTGTGTTATGTACCAATAAACTTGTGACGAATGAATCTCATAGCATAACATCAATCCGGGTCGATTCAACACAAATGTTCTCTTAACATTGTGCCCTCAAAGTTGCTGGCATAGACATGCCCATGACCAGGAAAACAGAATCATCATGCAACACTTGAGCTAGTCTTAGAGGCCAGACTAGGAATACTTCTTACCGTTTATTATTCCACACGTGCATTTGAGTCTTCCTCCGAGCCTCGTGGATATTGCAGACTCGAGAATCATTGCAGTTATAGCATGGAACATAAACATAATTATGAACTCGGAGATAAATAATATCATTTATTATTGCCTCTAGGGCATATCTCCTACAGACTCCCACTTGCACTAGAGTCAATAATCTAGCTTATGCTAATGCACTTCACACCTGTGGCACACCGGTGTAAATATGCTTCGCTTGTGGTATAGCCTGATGTCCAACGGATCTGACGACTTCAGTTCCGTGTGTATCTTTGCATGTCCTCGCGTTTTCACGTTTTCACAAAATTCATATTTTGTGTGGACTTGGCTTTGTATGTATGTGAATCACAGGTCGAACCTGGATTCCTCAGACTGAGTTATGGAGCAACTACCTGCAGTAGTGTCCCATTGTCAAAAGCCATCTTGGAACTATACTAAGTTCATGAATGAACTATATGATTCAACATCTTCTTTGTCGCTTCTAAAGCGTCAACATACTTAGCCCTTGTTATAGAATTCGCCACAGTAACTAGTTTGAACAAATTCCAACTAACTGTGCCACCACATTGTGTGTTACACAAAACCCTTAATTTAAATCGAAAATCGCATGGAGAAAAGATGAAGACTCTATCGATGTAACATTTTACAACGAACTCTTCATGATCTCTGCTTGCGAGAAAACCATGTCATCAGTACTTACTCTAGTACTCTGTGACATCTTTCACTGTTGTCCCATGATCAGTAATTTGATCACTTTGGTATCCATACTCGCAACACCTTGGGAGTATCGGACATATCTGGTTGTTTTACATACCATGGAATACATGATTAATCCAAACACAAAAGTGTGTGGAATCTGCATCATGTATTTTACTCATCAGTGTTTTGGGACACCGAGTCTTGCAAAAACTCTTTCCATGTGACTTTGGCAAGAATCACTCCTTGGCGTTTTAAATGCTAAAAGGTTTTAGCATCTTGTCAATATGTATTCATTGCTTAGCCCCATTAGGTAAATCTATCTCCATAGATCATCATGCCTAATATTGAGGCTATTTAGCCTAAGCACTTCATCGAAAAACTATTTTCAAATGAAGTCCTAATTTGTGTCAAGAAATTTATTTCCAATTACCAATGTGCCAAGCACATAAGGTTTTTAGAAATATTATTACGCTCCCACTTACTTTCTTGAATTACAAGCATCTTCGTTACCCATTGATGAAGTCAAAACCCCTTTGACCATTTCATCAAAACACGAAGATTCCAACTCCATTTTGCTCTCTTCTGTCCATTGCTGGAACTCTGAAGTTTGCATACCTACTAGCATCCTCTGGATCGACAAATTACTTTGGACTGTATCATATACAAGTCCTAGCTTTCATTTCCATCAGATGGAAATCCTTTTATCATCCATGTTTCATATCTCATGATTGAAATATGTATTAATTGCTAGTTCAACCCGAACCGACTTTAAGCATCGCTACGATGAAAACAACCTCATCGTATTATTTCAACAAGTCGAGCTTTATGGATAAAACATTTTATCCGTATCAGTTTTAAGTTCCATAAATATTCGTTAGACTCTAAGTCTTCCGAAAGGTGTATCAAGGTTTTAATCTTGAATCACTTATATGGAAACTAACTCGGGTTGTATTGGCATTTAGCCAATTCCGGAGTCAGGGCCCATCAACGCTTCCTTGTGTATCGTAGGTATAATGTTGTCTAACAACAATATCTCGTTTGCGCACCTGAGAGGTTTGCACGAGCCTTGCCTACGTGGTTCAGCTGCAAGTTCGACCGAAGTTCATACATTTTATTGTAGAGACTTCTGTATCAGTCGCAGTAGGAAACTCTGGAATTTCTTCCAAGGTCTCTTTCCTTTGATCTGATGAAGATACTGTTTATCTCGTCGAGTTGCACTATTCTCCCACTCACCTTTTAGAAAGAACCATTCTCTTTAAAAGCACACCGTTTCGCGGCAAAACTATTTGCCTCGGTATAGTGAGGGAGGAATACCCAACATTTTGGTATAACCTACAAAGTAGCACTTGTCTGATTTGGAATAGGTTTGTAACCTTTTACACAAGCCCCATATTCCAAATGTTAAGAAAAGATATAACATGGTTGGGCGTACCATACCATGGCTTCATTT
This sequence comes from Triticum aestivum, assembly GCF_018294505.1. Classification (NCBI taxonomy): domain Eukaryota; kingdom Viridiplantae; phylum Streptophyta; class Magnoliopsida; order Poales; family Poaceae; genus Triticum; species Triticum aestivum. The sequence continues at coordinate 583,924,983 of NC_057802.1, read as the reverse complement.
CAACAGACCCGATGTAGCTCTTTTCAGTGTAAAAGCCGCAGTCTCTAAAGCATCACTTTAAAAGGGATAATGGCAAATTTATTTATGTCATCTTTGACCTTACCATGTCATAAATGGTTTGATTACATCTCCACGGACTTTCCACTTGCAGTGGTGTTCCGGGAGGTGCAAGTTTATGAAACCCCTTTCACAACTCATCAGACATTCGCTAAACATGTAACTCAAATATTCCTTTGTGCAATCAAATTGCAGAAACATAATTTTCTTGTTACAATAACTTCTACTTCATTTTTGAGAACCTTTCGAATGATTTCAAAAGATCCAGACTTACGTCTCATCAAGTAAATATCCATATATCTACTTGAGTCATTTCTGAAGATAAATAAATCCACCACTAACAACACTTATCGGACTACACACATCAAATGTATGATCACTAATAAGTTTGTTGTTCGTTCCTTATGGCCTGTGAACGGTATTTTAGTCACTTCACTTTTCGGAGGAAAGTTGCAAGTGTCAGATGATTCAAAATCAAAAAGACTTCAAAATCCATCATAATGGAATTTTCCATGCGGGTTTCTCCAATGTGACCAAATGTAGTGCCACACTTGTGTGGTATTCTTTTAGTCTTGCGACATTTAGCGTCAGTGTTATGGATGTATCATATTACCCTCAATATTCATAACATACGTCCCATCGATGATGGAAGTATGGCCCTTATGTTATTCATAATACTTAACAACAATTGTTGTTTTTATGAACAACTCTTTTGCAACAAACATTGTGCAATGGGCTAGAGTGTATGAAACTCTAAAATGAATTATGAAAGTAAACCCAGAGGTATTGTATTATTATCAATATTCATAACATACATCTCATTCATAATGAAAGTATGGCCCTTGTGTTATTCATAACATCGAACATAAAAAGTTCTCTTATGAACAACCTTCTTGCAAGATGCCTTATGCAATGGGATAGAGTTTGTAAAACTCTAAATGAATTATGAAAATAAATACAGACGGCAATACACCGATGGAAGGTATAGTAACATTTACTATGTTCCCTGTGTATACCTTAACCTCATTTCTAGCTAGTCTTTCAGGCCATAGTAGTTCTTACATCGAGTTGCAACAGAATGCAATCGAGCGGGCATTTTTGTGATGAACTCACAATACCCAAGAATTAGTGATTAACATGTTTAACCATAATTCGCAAGAACTATATCTTTGACCAGCCTTCTATACATCAAAAACTTGTATGACATTCATACATGAGCTGGATATTCCAGTCTTCTTTCCTTTTGCCTTTATACTTCTAGCAGTTTAACTTTTAGTATTTCTCCTACTCTCAGAAGAAGCACCCAACTTAAGAGTGGCATTAGCCCCGGACTTCCTAGGCGTGTAAGTCATACTAACACCCTTTGGACACTTCCTTTCTCTTTAAGTTGTTGTTTTATTCACCTTTCATTATATGACAGGCGTTCTTCTGGATCCCTTTCCCAACAGTCAAATGCATAGTAAACACTTTTACTAATACTTGCAAACAAACATTGCTTTGTTTGTATCTGAAAATAATTTTCAGTTCCATGAATATCATATAACTATCCCAACTTTCGAAGTTTGGGTTTCATGGAAGCAAACATATTCCACTTGACCGTAACAGAATTCTAGCTTTTGGATCAAAGGACGAGAGTCACATGATCCATAGCATTAGCGGGAGGATACGGAAAGCATGCGATAGGACAAAGTCCTTCTCGGCACTTTTGAGGACAATCCTCATATTACGGTACCAATCGTAAAGTTTTAACCAGATATTTAACAGCTATTCAATTTTAACAGGGAAGGTGGAAACGCGAGCCATTATTCTACAACTATTTTGCATATAACACTTAGACAATGTTCATAATTAATTGCACTAAGAATTAAACATGTTAATTCAACAGTGCGCTCCCACTCAAATCAATATCTCTCAAAATTGATTGTGAGTGATACAAGACCCACATTTCAATTGTTCGCCATTGGTGTAACACCACTGATGACGAAAAATCTCAACCGGTAGGCCAACTTGCCAATCACATCTCTATGTGACTCTTGTTCATCTTTCGATGCGTGTGTTCCGAGCTCATGACGGTCATGCCTGAACGTCAAGACAACCAAGTGATCTCGCTGCGAGGTCTCAACTCACCCGCCTCACACTTCTCTAATCGTTCGTACCCGTGTGACACGGCGCACCCCGAAAAGATAGGTGCCGTGACGGTGCTACACTTGGGAGAACACTAACTACTTGGTATTTTAAGTGAGAGATCACCCTAATAAAAGCGACTACCGCGCAATCAAGAAGGGTGCATCATAAGGGATAAACATCTCAGGCAATTCATAATAGCATGATATGGTATAGCCCTTTCTGACGGAGAAGTCTTTCATTTCTTCGTCTTCGGCATTCGCGTCGGTGTTCACCTTCGCGAAGATTGCCACCACCTTGTCGATGCACCAGATAATATTGCTATCTCTATAGCTAACAAAATAATGCATTACAACAAGGTTGACACGCAGGTCATTAAAGTGCAATCATATGGCTCCAACCATCATGCCGAATCATGACACGCAGGTCATGTTAATCAAATTACATCATATAGTCATCTCATACATAATCGAATTAGTATGAGCACTGCTATACCACATCATATGCACATCCTGCAAAACCAAGTTAGACGCCTCTAATCGGTTTATGCAAAATTTATTTTACGTGGCTTCTAAGGTTTTGACTTAAACCGCAGCGACCAACGTTTTATCATCAAGTATGATTATTCAAGTTGCTAGATTAACATCTCGGGGTGTATGAAACACGGGATAATTAAATCTCGAGCCCCATACTAAACTTCGTCATACGCATGACCCCCGTGCAGATCATATCTGCAATGCCCTTTCATCTGCGAATTTCATCTTTCTTTTGACTACGGCAGAACCCAAAGAACTGATAGCACTTCCATGATCAATCAGGATCACGGATTGCCAGAACTTTGTCAAATTCCACCATGCTGTCTCGAGATTGAGCAAACGCAAATTCTAGGGAAGCAACAAGAACCTCGGGTAACAGATTTCATCTGTCACCCGCATAAATAATTTTCAGCAATAGATCTCATCTACTACCTAATTATATTATGCAATACCCATACATCTCCATGTATTCTAGATCGAAACCTGCATCTACGCATAGCACGGCTCTTGATGCCACTGAAGGGGAACGCGACAGAAAACAAAAAATTTCCGACCTACGCACCAGCCCAGGACCACTATGGAGACTGCATACATGGTTTGATCTTTTTCGTTACCGACTCGTAGCGCAGCGGGAAGTAGAGTCGATGACGATCGGCGGTGCAGATCCCCGCAGCTAGGATTTACAACCTCCCAACCGCGAGGATGTATACCCTCATCTGCTCCTCAGACAGCCCTCCGGGAGGCGGTCGAACAGCCCCCCGGACGGTGTCGCGGACAGCCCTTCGGGAGGACCTTCGAAACTCGAACGGTCACTCGGACAGCCCTTCGGGAGGACCTTCGAAACTCGGACGGTCACACGGACAGCCCTTCGGGAGGCACTCACGAACTAAGACCGAAACTACGATCTCTCTACAGAGTTGCACACATACGGTGTCATCTATCCGGCAGGGCTTCGCCGTCCAGAACTAGTTCCTGCCGGAACCCAGACAGCCTTACGGCTCTACGAAACTCTTTTCGTGGGAGGGAGAGAAGAAGCCAGATAATGCATGGCATGTGTATGAGAGCAAGGGATGAGTGTGGAGGGCTGCCCCTCCACCTCTATTTATAGGAAATCCCAAGGGGGTAGGGTAGTTTCACAAAAAACCCAAAATGCACATGAATGAAGTCCTTCCACAAGGACCTAGGAGTGAAACCAAGGAACAAGAGGGTCCCCAAGGGGGGATACCCCATGTGGCCGGCCACACCCCCATGAGGGGCCCAAAAAATGGCTCCTATCCATCCATGTCATCCCCAAGATCTTTTGGAGCAAAGCCCCAAAAGGTGGCTTTCCATAAAGTAACCATAAAGCTGATTTTCACTATTCACGACGACATTTTTCAGCGTCTGATCGAACTGAAAATATTTATGTGGGCTAAGAACATTTCCAGTACCCACTAAAATGATTTTCAACGCGTTCCGAAACAATTCCGGTTTTAGTGATTTTCATCTGCGAAACGCATCTGAAGTGGCTCCGGCAGCTCCGGAACATTTCCGGTTTTTATCTCAGAAAATTCCAAAAAGCTTCCAGAATGATTCTGGCATCCTCCAAGAATTATCAGGCATGTGCCGAAACCAATTTGACTTAATGGTGTATCCCGAAACAACTTTTCGGTATCATCGAAACTTATCCGATGACCTCTCTCTGCGGTACGATTCCGCTGTCCGAAACTTTTCGGTGTCCGAAACTTTTTCGGTGATTTTCTCTCAGACTCCCTGTCTAGTATTCAGCAGATAGATGACCCTTAAGCGTGTGACCCTATAGGTTCGGTGAAGTATAGACATGACCCGGAACCCCTTCCGATCAATGATCAACATCGGAGCCGTGGACACCCATATTGACCCCTATACCCACACGAATAAATATTCGAGTGAACCTCCAGTTGCCGTGTGCTATTCCTGTTGCTTCGCGATATGTTACAAATACCCGAGGTGAGACATGTTGGCATTCCCGTGGATCAACAACTTGTCCACTATGCTAGTTACCTCGTTACCGGTATTGTTCTCTTTTCTCGTTATCGTGTTCCGGCATCCCCGTGATCAAATCACAAAGTGTCTGGCCAGACGATGATGGATACCGTAACACCGAGAGGGCCCAGAGATATCTCTCCATCGTCGGAGGAGCAAATCCCAATCCTGAGCTATCAAGTTACTTGACACACTTTTCCATGAACCCGTAAGCCGCCGTAATAGCCACCCATTTACGGATGACGTTTAACAAACCCCAAAGTTCATGAAGCAAGCATGAAGAAACTCGATACTCTCATGGTCTAAGGAATCATGCAAACGTTAACCATCTCTGTGCTATGTACCAATAAACTTGTGACGAATGAATCTCATAGCATAACATCAATCCGGGTCGATTCAACACAAATGTTCTCTTAACATTGTGCCCTCAAAGTTGCTGGCATAGACATGCCCATGACCAGGAAAACAAAATCATCATGCAACACTTGAGCTAGTCTTAGATGCCAGACTAGGAATACTTCTTACCGTTTATTAGTCCACACGCGCATTTGAGTCTTCCTCCGAGCCTCGTGGATATTGCAGACTCGAGAATCATTGCAGTTATAGCATGGAACATAAACATAATTATGAACTCGGAGATAAATAATATCATTTATTATTGCCTCTAGGGCATATCTCCTACAGTGGCGGCGGTCGAAGTACATCGCCCACAGCGTGTGGCTGTCGGCGGCGTAGCTCAGCTCGTTCCGCTGCGCCTCCGACAGCGACGAACGGGTGCGCGCTATCTCAGCACGCCGTTCAGCGCCCGTAGGCACCGGGACGCCACCGGCGCTCAGCCTCCACGAGCCCGGCACCCGCATGTCCGGGGGCGCCGAGTAGTCGGCCTCGTAGAGGAAGCGCGCCTCGTCCTCGCGTAGATGGCGTCGGCCGAAGTCGTTCGCTGCCGCGTCATCGCCTGGGTAATGTTCGGCCATTGCTCGTCAACGGGGGAAGAGTGGGAGAGAGGGGCTTCGGTGGCGAGAAGTGGCGAGAATGGCGACTGTGGCGTTCACCGGTGGGGTGGTCGGCTTTTATAGCCGAGCTTGGGCGGTGAGAAGCTGCCCGCCGGGTGCCGCGTGGCGGGAGCGGGCGGGACGCGCGTCGTGGCGCCTTCACTGCGCCGCCCGTGAGGCAGGAAAGGAAGGCTGACCGGCACGGCAACGCGGCAGGCTTGGCATTGATTCCCGCAGGAACCGAGGCGATGAGGACGACGAAGGTGGCGAGTCGCTGACTCGGCGGACCCATTCCCGTTCGCGCTAAAATATGTTTCCCCGGCGCCCCCAGCCCCCCCCCCCAGCACGCCGCGTTCGGCCTGGGTCCGCCGGCGCCAAAATCGGCCCGAGCCGGCGAAAATTGGGCTTTTGGGGGCGCGGCTGGGCCGAATTTTTGGCGCCAACGACAAAAAAGGGGCCTGGGGGGCCTGTTGGGGCGCGGCTGGAGATGCTCTTAGGACCATGGCAGCGCAATGGATCCCGACCCTTGCCGGCGGGAGGACTCTATTTTTATATGTTCCTTCCAGTTTTGTTAGCTTTTTTGTCCTGCTCAGAAAGCCGAGAGGGCGGTGCCTCCTTGAAGATGAAATAAGGTTCTCCCCGCCCAACACTCGTTCCGGTGGTGCGTCTAGCATCGTCGGTGGACGCGTGGAGGTGTGTATCATGTGGATATGTTTTTGATGGATTTGTTCAGATCTGGTCGTCGTTCGTCTTTGTTCGTGTGTCTTCAGGTTGAATGCTTTTCATCTACACGTTCATCGGCGGCAGTTATTGTTCTGGTGCGCTGGTCCTAACGTATCACTGTTAAGTGGCTGCATGAGGCCTGAGAAGCCACTACTAATCATGTCCATTAGCTAAATGTATCATTACTTGCTTTGTTCTGACCGATCTACAAAGTTAGTTGGTTCATGAATCAATCTAAAATGCATCTGGCCGTGGACTGAAGACAAAAAAGCAGCAAAGTCACGTCAGGATCATGGATACGTAAACACGACAGGTTACGGTTGCATGGCATCGTCGGGTGATGGTTAGTCATGGCGTGGTACGTAAACACCACAGGTTGGCACGTACATTTACCAGCTATGCAACAGTGTAGCGGGGAAAAATTAACTGTCCGGAAAATATTTTTCAGGCGACTAATGTATATAGCCTGTCCCTTTTATTTTATCCACCGTACCTTCGAGTGCACTTTGAACTACTCATTTTGAGAAATTCTCCTACCCCTTTTCTTTTTGTTATGTAGCAAACGTGTAAGCAGATGGTGACAAGACGAATTCCCAAGACATGCACTTATATCAAGTTGCATCTACGACTAAGGTTTGATTTTCAGGGTAAAAATGTTGAGCCTGAGCATCAAGAACCTGCAACCTTTGAACAGTTTGCTCAATTCCATCGTGAAATACGTGATTGGCATAGTCATATGCAACTCTAGGATGACTTGGTCAAGCACACGTGGACTCACATTAACAACCAGTAGATGTATAAGTTCATTTCTATTCAAGAATTCGATTGGGTTGTAAAACTATTTGGTTGTGTTTTTATATGGACGTGGAATTATTTGTTTTGTAAACTATTTGCAATGCTTTATTTATTTGGTTATTTGCATAGTCACGTAGGGCCTCAAGCCAAATGGGATGCGGCCGACATGCCGGCTGTGCGTTGAGCGCACGACCGGCGCATCCAGGAAAACGGCCAGACACCACCTAATTGCCCTACCCCACGGATGAAATCTGGGTAAAACGGACGCCTGTTTGGGGTCGTGTGTTGAAGTTGGCTGTACTCATGGCGTGGTACGTACACACCACACAGGTTGGCACATACATTTACCTGCTATGCGACAGTGTAGCGGGAAAAAAGTGACTAATGTGTAGCATGTCCCTTTTGTTTTATCCACCGTAACATTGAGTGCACTTTGAACTACTCATTTTGTGAAATTCTCCCTACCCTTTTCTTTCCATTATGTAGCAAACGTGTAAGCAGATGGTGACAAGACGAATTCCCAAAACATGCACTTGTATCGGAGCTCTTTCAAGTTGCTCAATGGTCCCTCTATGTTATTCTTCTGGATTTTAAATAGTAGTCGAGATCCTCTGTTTTCAATTACCTAGTGAATCTTTTAATGAAAGTAGATTATTTTGTAAGTTTACAATGCTCGTCACACAAATAGAAGGAAAATCAAACAACCCGAATCACCATTAGAATGATCAGATATCGTAGACAGATTGGGACGCATATTACAAAGAACTAATATATTCAGTAATACACGTGAACTAACATACTACTGAATGTGTTAAACATCCAACAGATTGGGACGCAAGTTTTCAGATTTTCATCGAATCAGCATTTTCACTAGATACTTCGCCTATGAAAAATAGCCATAAGTGGCTGGTTAGCAAACCCACCCCTCATCTGTGCCATGTGTTAAAGATCCAACGGATTGGGACGCAAGTTTTCAGATTTTCATCGAATGAGCATTTTCACTAGATACTTCGCCACTTCGCCCAGAAACAATCTCTTTACCGAGCAGTCTTCACATATTCCACACAAAGTAAAAACCGGGTTGAATTACATTTGCCATCTTTCCCGGACCTAATAGTGGTAAAATTCAGGTGCAACGTAGGGCAGAAACCAACTACCATAGCGCCAAAGCGAGCAATCGTAGGGGGCGTAGGACGTCGAATCAGACGACTCGTAATCTACAGAATAAAACCAACTGCTTGTGGACATAGGCGCCTCGCCACGCCTTGGGACGCATAAGGCGATGTTGTCCTTCACCAAGATCTCCATTTCACCACGGTTCACGTACGGGATCCAAATGCCGTCAAGCTCGTCGTAGCGCGACACGTCAAGCCGACTCCACGAGGACGGTCCGCCGCCATCACCCTTAGGGGTGCTCACCATCAGAAGCTCGTCCCGGGTCGTCGACTCCACGAGCACGGCCCACACCGGCTCCGTCCGTGGGCTCGCGACGAGCCTCGCCCGCAGGCCGGCGGAGCTCCCGTCCGTCACCCATGAGTTCAGCTCGGAGTCGACGCCGACCGTGTAGAAGGCGCCCTTGTGGAACACGACGTCCTGGTACTGGTAGTTCCTCGGTGCCCATGCTGGTGCCTGCAGCGCCGTCCAGCATTGGGCGTCGGGTGCGAGGAACGAGAGGCCGTAGCCGCCGCTGTGGATCAGCATGACGACGTAGGTGCCGAGCCGGCGGCCGGGTGCCAATGCCGCCTTGTGGAACGTGCTCTGGCCCATCTGGTTGACGTTCTTGATGACCTGCTCGCTGCGGTCGAGCGACGAGGTGACGGGAGGCAGCGGGAACCGCCGGCCGGTGAGCGGCTCCAGCAGGGCCAGGCTGCACGCCCTGTCGACGGTGACCACCCAGCCGTAGGAGGAGCCGATGATGCGCGCCGGGTGCGCGGAGTCGGTCTTGCTGTCCAGGGCGACGCCGACGGGGCGGTCAGACTCCCTGGCACAGAGGCAGATCTTCTTGGTCCATGGCTCCCTCCCACGGGAGTCGCAGTGGAGCATGGTCGGCCGCCACGTCGGGCACTCGCAGCGAGGGTCCACATGGATGTGGTGCAGCAGCTTCGGGCGTTCGAGCACGCGGAGGCGCGTGGTCTTGAGCGCCCGGCGCCACGACCGGCAGACGGCCGAGCAGGCGACGTTGTCGAGCGGCCCGGCGCGCGCCGTGCGATGTCGTCCAGGGCCTCCGTCGGCAGGTCGCAGAAGCCGGTGGGCGCCATTGATTTCGTTGCCCCTAAGAAGCGCCGGCGTTCCGCGTTCGTGTGCCGCGATCGACGCGCTGTGTTTCCAAGCAATATTGACACGATCACACGAGAATCCCTCCGAAACCTCTCGCAAAAAAAAATTCCCTCCGAAACCTACACAAATTGTAGTTTTTTTCCTTCGGTAGCAGAAGCGGGCCTGAGGAAGTTTTTTTCCTTCGGGTGTTGGACTCAGGCCCGCTGGCCGGCTTGTGCTGGTTACCGTGTTGAACTAGGGCCCAGACCAGGCGTTATAGGTGCACTCAAAACGGACTGCAAAGCCCGATGGGCTAAGATGCCTCTGTGTTTACACGTGCAAAAATGCTACATCGACGGGCTTAATACAGGGCTTCCATGGACCCTTCCTTTCAACTAAACCTTTTTCCCCTGACAAACAATTAAAAAAATCTTTGCCCCCCTGAAAACCGATTGTGGATGATATCAAACAGGGTTTTGGAGGGCCGCATATCACAATCCTGAATAAGATAGAAAGAAGAAGAGCAAATTTTGCTAGCTGCGATTTCATGTTTGAAGGCCGAGCAACGAATCAAGGCGCACACAAACCTGTAAAATTTTCTGTTTTGCTTACTGCGGGTCACCACTTGTGGCTTCTACACCCGCATGACTCCCTTTGTGTCCCTTTGATCTTTGGTTCAAATTAATAAAGTGTGGGGATCCCTAAAGAAAAACTAAACTTTGCACACCACAAATCCCTCAAAAGCATTGTTCGAGAATTCGGTAACTGGTAACTGCTCGGTCGACTACTGATTAGCAATTAATCGGTTAATCGGCCATTTAACTGAATTAATCGGTCGATCATTAATCGGCTGCACATGAGAATATATTGGCAACATGTAACTAGTTTTTCACGTATTGTACACCATATAATCCAATGTTCACAGGCACATATTATACATTTATACTAAAATATGAGAAAACAGCCCCACAATAGGTAGAATTGTTACCTTGACGGTTTGGTCATGATGCATCCAAACCGGAAGGCAACAAACCTGCAAAATTGATGATAGAAGATAGATATGCATTTGTATATGCTCTAAACTTGTCAAGATAAATGAGTAAACGACAGCCATACATGTGACAACAAGAAGCCACACATGAGACATGATAAGATAAATTAAAATGACAGCCACACAACTTGGCAATATGCAGCCACACATAACAAGATAAATAGTAGCCACACATGTGAACATGGAATAATTCACTATAAGGTTCAACACAAATAGCATAATAGGTATTAGGTAATAAGGTTCATAGACCGCAAATACTCAAATAGTTACCTGACCTATCACCGATTAATCGGTTTGACAACCAGTTAATCGTCTGACAACCGATTAAATGCCAGTTAATCGGCTTGACCATTTAATGAACCGAGTATGCGCTATTCGCCTCAGTTAGGCACCGAGTAGTGATTAAATGGGCATTTAAATGGTAACTCGGCCGAGTTCTTGAACAGTGCTCAAAAGTGTACGTAAACATTACAATTTGCACTAAATGCATCAATTCATGTCGAAGCTTGGTTTAGCTGGTCACATTTATGCACATTCTTTTGTCTTTGTGAGATGTCCTAGAAAATAGTACAAGTTAGAGGCCAGGACTATACCAGAGCATCATCGTAGTAAAGGGGGTGCTGGGCCGCATTGGCCGGAGCATTTGCATCTTTAAAATGGGCGCCTCCCTGGAGCTAAAGCTAGCAGAATTTGCATCTTTGAGTGGGTGCAACGTTGGAGCAGCATAGATCTCCACCCCACCCGTCTTTGCTCCATGCACATAATATAATCTTCTTCTTTATAATTTAAAATCATTTGTACTGCCTGTGGGGGCGACAAGTTCATCAATCAAATACTCTATTTAGGATACACTTTTAAGCTTGACACTTGACAGTGGATGAGTTAGCACCAGTTCCCAAAAGCATGATGGTGGTGCAGTAGGCGATGCTTTTTAAGGATAGATTGCTCTTGATAAAAATATATACTATTTAGTTGATGCCTCGATCGCTTTGCTCCAAATACGACAGGTGAGCGGAGCAGAGGAAGCAACGGCGAAGCTCCCCCTAGGCTTTTCTTGCTCGATGCCAATTGCCAAGGAACAAAAAGAACATTAACTAGAACCACAAACATAAACTGCAGAAAAATAACATATCAACCAAGTTCTTTACAGTTATAGAGCATGATGGTTTGCTGCCAAAAATTTGGCTAGCCAAAAGTTGGCATTGACAAAAATTGGCAATACCAATACTTGCCAAACTATTGGCAACTTTTTGTGAGATAGGCAAGACAAACCAGTAACCTACCAAAGTAGTAGCCAATATTTGGCACAGTGTCAAACATTGGCATAACAATTTTTGGCACCAAGCCAATTATGCTTATACTACACAACAGTGATAACAAACAACTTAATAAACAAGCAACCCAACTAGAAAACACAAAAAATTGGACAACGACAAACAGGGCAAACCATGCCTGCAACAAAAGAATAATTTTTTTGACAAATTAGTAACAAATACTATAACATCATACTAACACTACTTACTAAAATGCTCATAAAAAATTGAATTCAACAACTTCTTAAACTGCTCAGGCAAAAAACAAGATATCAACATTTAGGCTAAAAAATCAAACCTTCTTTCACTCAAGTAACAACTACCCTACTACCTATAACTATCAATGATTATACACACACTAGATACAAAAAATGAATGATCTTTTTCAGAAAATAAGCCCTTAAAACACAGAAAAAAACACCTAGAACATGCAAAAAGAACACATCTAAAAAAGAATATAAAACTAATAGGCAATTCAAATCCAAAACTGCAGTATAAGACCTAATGGTGGATTGGAACATAAAAGAAGGAAAATTGAGAAACCCTAACAATCTAAGACTAACAAAGGCTCAACATGGCGCAGATTGGAACAAGAAAAATTAACAATATAAACCTAAGAACCCCTAGCACAAAGGCTCAAAGATGGGGCTAACATCACACAAAGGCTTAAAAGATGGGGCCAACATCACACAAAGGCTCAACATGGCGCAGATTGGAACAAGAAAAATATAAACCTAAGAAACCCTAGCAACAAAACATTAACAAAAAAACTACAGAATAGAGGGCTACAAATCTACACCTCCAATCCCGCTTCAGTATGAGAACGAGGAGGGGACTGGCAAACCCTAGCCAACGCATGCTTGCACAGACGCATCGCACCAAGCATCAAACCTAAACCACGAACTAGAACTAATCAAAAGGACGAGAGATTCGAGCATATACATACCTGAAAAAGCAGATCTCCTCACGGATCCAAGAAGGGGGGCACTGAATCCGAGCACCATCAAAGACCAGAGCAAAAGAAACCTACAAAAAGGCATCAAACTGATAAGCTTCACGCAGATCTATAGAACAAAAGGTACCATCAGAGAGGAGGAAGAGACAGAACGCAACAAAATCGACTAACCCTAGCCAGCGAGGGGAGAGGAGGAGACAGAACGCGATGAAC